>NW_017808116.1:85684-109115 GCF_001891065.2 Hippocampus comes | reverse complement strand
CTCCTAACCCGCCCTGGTCTTGTGATGTGTTCAAAGGCCCCGCGGTGGAGCCCGAGCAGCCACGAGTATGGGAAATATGCACAAAAGTCCATCTTTTGAGTGTTGTTCAAGCCCTCCAGGTGGTGGGCCGAGAGGTTGCGCTGCGTCTGCACAACAGCGAAGGTCACAAGGTTTTGTTGATATTCCGCAGTTGTGCTCTTTCTTCGAAGGTGGGAGGTTGACGTGGAGGGAGGGGGGTGGTGGAGGGCAAAGCACTTGATGGCACAGTGGGCACTCGAGCTTGAATCGCATCAATCAGCCCACTTGAGTTCAGATTTATACTTTGACCATTTTGCACACTGCGATTGATTCATTCAAATCAAACGAGCAGCAATGACACTCACAAAAAAAAAAAAAATCTTCATTCTTCCTAATTGGTGGACATATATTTGTGTGTGTCTCAGATTCAGTTAAGAATCCAGTTCTTATCTTTGAATTTGACCGGTCCGAAAGGATTCTTTACAATGCAAGTCCATGCCCGTGAGTTGCGGGCTTCTTCCAGACTCGGCGCCCCTGCGCAGGAGGTTAATAACTGAAGGAGCACCGCTTGCCATTGATGGATTTTCAGAGGTGGGGAAACGGAAATTACAACTCCACTGATGTGACGCGATCAGAAGGGTCAAATTAGATCCAAATTAGAATGTTGGAAGAGGTTTAGCATATTTGTTGGAAACTGCAGTGTGACCATAAGGAGCATGCGCCGGTCTTGCCGGATGATCCCAACACTCACTAACCATGCAGAGTATCTATATATATGTTCAGTGCAAATGTCTATTTTGTTTTGTTTTTTTTTTTGTTGCCCTTTCGATAAAGAATTGGCAAAAACAGTTGTCATTTTTGTTCAGTTGAAAGTAACTCATGAAGTAATTTTAGTTACTTTGACAATCAAGTCATGAGGTTTTTTTTTTTTCTTGAAGCGAACAATGGCAACATTGGTCCTAAGTGGGCTCGCTTGCCATGACGGTGATCCGCCATGCTTCACGCAGTTGTCAGAAGTGGGATCCAGAGATGAAGAGAACTTGAGGGATATGTGATTGGAATTGGCCACCAAATCAGTGCGGAGGGCACTTTTCCTGTGCCGTCACGAGTCTGGATGGCTCGCCTTGACAGCAATTTACCACACTGAGAATCTTGTTCGCGGACCCATAAAAGCCAATCATGCTTTATATCTGCATGATTTGTGATAGCGCCCCCCCTCCCCCTCTCCCCCCCGCCATTCCAGTGATGGCCATATGTAAAATATCCTTCTCGTGTTCCAGACAATCATCTTTTATTTCGCTCTGTAATTGCCCTAGCCCCTCCCCCTCCACCCCACCGCTCGAATGTAGCGAGCGCGCTACTGTCAGCGGTATTTTCAGTTCACGGTGTGAAGGCGTCGCTGGAAATTGAAAATCTGCCCCGTGCCGCACTCGTGCGCTCGTAACGCACTTACAATAAAATGTGGGCCGACGTAGCGCGGCGACAGAATTTTAATAGAGCAATTACAATGGGATCTCTGGCTGTAAGATGAAACGCGGCCCGCCCGCCGTCGCCGAGGCTACAATTAAAAGTCACGCTTATTAACTGTCTCATTGCGGAGATTTAATAAAGTTGTTTATCGAATGCGCCAAGAAGTAGGTTTATACAACATGAAAGGGGAAGTGGTGCGTTTGGAAACTTGAACGTACTGAGATCATTCGTTGTAACTGACGCGTGAGTTCAGTTTGCGCTTCTATGGTTATCGGCGTCGTCGTCATGATTAATTTTTTTACATTTTATAATTTTTCTGAACTTCAAAGTGTCCTGCTGTTGTTAGTTGTTGCGTAAGAATTCATGTCGTGTCAATCAAATTGGTTCACTTCTGTCTGTTGTGTTCCTGATTCTCGTAGGTCAGCGCGGGATTAGCGACTAAATTACCGGTGCGCCAACGTAACATTTGTTTGAATGCGTCCGACAGGCATTTAGGACGTTCAAGCGGTGTGGCTGCGGCGAGTCAAAGACCGGGTGGAGCAAAATTCCAGATTTTGAACGGCGTCTCGGTGAGTTGAAGTCAAGCGAATTAGCCACGCTGTCACGCTAATACGAGCGCGCAACCGGCAAGTCTCATTACAGTCGGGTGCTCGAAAGGTGACGTCAAAGTCATTTTGGCGAAGGCAGTGACCACTCGTTTGGAATATCGACACGCTTGGGTAAATTTCCATCATTAAGAGGCGCTCCTTTTGCGCTTGCTAGCCTCCGTGAGCCCCTCCTTCCCACCTGCTCGGAGATCCTCACGGAGAGCACCTTGCGGATGAAAGACCTTCTCGAGTCCTTTGCATGGCCGGTCAGCGGCATAAAAGCCACACGACAGCTTTCATGCGGTGATTACGATTTCATTTGCTGCTGCGATTTAATGCAATGTGTGACTGCAAATGATATTAGTGGAGAAATGGCAGACGAATGGGGGGGGGGGGCGTGGAATAAAAAAGGTCATTTTGTGCTGTGTTAAAGAGCACTTTAATTACACAAATAACAATGACAGTAAACAGGACTTTTCCTAGCTGCTCTGTGTGTAAAAAAAACAAAAAAAGTTGAAATAAGGCTAAACTTCAAGGGCACACATTAGTTCCAAATTACTTTTTAAAAGCTTGTCTATGAATATTTGGCTCTGCCGCCAAAAATGTTTCGAGTTGCCTCGACATCATGTAAATGTATCGCTTTGACGCCATTTTGTGGCAGCTGAGTGCCAAAGAAACTAAGTTGAAGTGAAGGGAGGAGCCTTATTTTGTTCGGACACAACCCCGTCTAATGTTCGGACGAGAAAACCTCGGCTTTTAGGTTTTACGCGTTTCAGCGAACCGCCTGCTGCACCTTTGCCGCCTCCTCCACGAGTGTCACGGGAAAGCACCTTTCAGCCGTTACAGCGCCGATTTAAATGAAGATTTTTTTTTTTTTTTTTGCCCCACCATTTCCGCTTGGGCGCATTCGCTTGAAATACCCCCCGACAGCTTTCCCTCCATTGTTATTTTTTGGAGGTCGCCGCTAATCGTATTTCAGCTCAGCTTGTCGCCAGCACGCCCTTTTTTGAGGGGGGGAGCGGGAAGCAGGGCTGATGGGAGTTGTTTTATTTCTCCCCCCCACCCGCCCCCCACCCCAGATTGTTTGGGAAGCATGGGCACACACAATAAAAACTGTCACACACTCGTACAAAAAGGCACACACAGACACTTGTAAATCGTGCGCACACCATCCCACGGGTGCACATATGCTTTTATACACACTGATGGCTTTCTTGGAGATTCATGGCGTTAAAAAAAAAAAAAAAAAAAAATGCATTTGGGCCTTCTGCCTCAACTCTGGAGTGTTCATTAACTGACACGCTCACACACGCATAGCGAGGCGCCAACAGACATAAAGTGACCCCTGCGAGGAATTCATTCATTTTTATGCCTCCTCCTCACCGCATGACTGTTTATTTGTTTTTCCGAACCATTGGGTCAGCAGCTTTTCTCAACCCTTTTTTAATTTTTTTTTTTTTTTTACCGTGTTGAATGTGTGTCGCGGCCGCTAAAAATGGCTTTTAAAAGGAAAGCTGTCTAATGCCTCGGACTTGGCAGCAAACCAGTCAGGAACCGGCCCTTTAAATTCTCCGAGCGTGCCATCGTAAAGGGGAGGAAACGTCTGCCGCCTCTTTCATCGTGATGTCGTCATCCCGGGGAGAAACGGTTCGCGTTACGGCGCCTCATTAAAACCTTTATTGACTGGGCTCATAAAGTCATTGCTATTTTGGTCAGATTATTTTGAAATGTTTTTCTGACGCCACTTCCCCCACATTGAACACGCTCTGTAGGTACAACAAAAATAAACAATTGATCTTTTTTTTGAGATGAAAATAAAATGTAGTACCAGTAAAAGTGTTTATTTCTGAGAAAATAAGTCGGCACTTGGCTGCTCTTCTCCATTTTTTTAAAGAGGTAATGAACTGACATTAGCCAAGCAATTTAGCTAGCTGTCGTCCTCTGTTAGCTGTCGAATAGATTGTCGACGCGCTAACTTTCTTGGTGGGTTGCAGAAAATCGTTTCAAGACAGCGTTTTAATCCGATATGAACGTTAACTCGAATTTGTCCAAGAGTGACAGGTGGCGCTCTTGTACGCGTGGTATCCCGTTGCCTCCCGAAGCAGCCACTGAGAGCGACCTGATGCCGTTTGAGAATGCCCCACAGATTCTCAACTGGGTTTCGGTCTGGAGACTTGCGCGGTCACGTGACGCCGCCGCGTCAACCTGCCCAACCGCAAGAAGCTATTGTAGCGGCGTCGAGCTCCACTCATCATGTTCCGCGTTCGTCGGGTTTGTCTGGTTGTTTGAGCAGCTGTCCGACATTTCCCGGCGGCCACCCCTCCTTTTTCCTCCTGTTGTATATTCATGTCAGCATATTCATCGCTCGCGGTCGAACCATCTGTGAGGTTGTCATGCGCCAAAAAGAGCGCGCCCCGCCGCTACGAGCCACGTTGTCGCAAATACGTGCACGCGGAGCTTGCCGTGATCACGCGAGAAGCTCGGATCTCGGATCTCGGATCTCCCACTTTTCACCGGACCTCAAACGCCGCGCGCTCATGCCCTCGCTCAGACCTTTTGTATGCAAACCCCCCAGAAAATGTCACACCTGAATTTTCTAAGAGCGTTCAGTGGGATGAGAACAATGTCACGCCGCAGGACGGGATTCCCAGACGGTGGCCTTCTGTCACGCGATCCATCAGGGCCCACCTCTGAGGCGGCATGGCCACACGCCAGCGTGACAAATCAGCCTGTCGCCCGGACGCGCCGCAGCATGACAACTTGGCATTTGAGGCGCTCGGATGGACTTTGTAGCGTGAACGCGATTCTTGTGTACAAATACGTTTGTTCGGTCGCCCCTTCAACGCAGCCAAGAAAAAGCAGACATTTTCCCGCTGCGCTGTTCCTCGTATCAATGGAATGAAATGAGTCCTCGGCCGGGTAATGCGGGTATCTCAATGTAGTTGGCGCGCACGGTCGGGCCGACGAGCGAGCTAGCCGCGGCAGCAAATGTTCTTGCCGTGATCGATGGTAACATGGCGCCAGCGCGGCGCCAGCACGGCAACTTCAAAATCAGATCTTACCAAATAATACATGGACACAAATCTTTTGCTTATGCTTTTACTCTGAAGTTCCCGGCAGCTCGTGGTCGCGCGGCGGCTGACTTGACTTGATAGTTTTGCATTGCTAGCCGGCTAACTGTTGCCACCGACATCAACACGTCGTCGTCCTGAAATCATGTTCATTTGCTCATTAAGGACACTCAAGCGCAACTCTAACACCGTTCCCAGCGTTAGCGGCTAATGGCTAGCAGCTAGCCGCAAAGTCAGCGCCTTATAAACTGGCTAGAGCCGTGGGATTTTTTTCAAAGCCAATTTAATGTCCCCGCACACTTTGATGCTGATAGTCTGACGCACTACTGATACCGCCGCACCCTCAATTAACAACGAGTGGACGACAATGTGCTAGCCATTAAACTGTCTAAAGATCCGTCCAAGCCATTCCTCCGACCGCCTCATGTAACGCCTTCTTTTCGTGTGACGTCACGTCGAAATGTCGTCGAAAATGCCAATCGTGGATCCAACCGCAAAGTGCAACCCGAGACCTGAGTGGAGCGCAAGCGCCGCGCCGCCGATGTCATCGCTTGATCCAGGCTGCTTTGCTTTGCTGGGCCGGGGGTGGATTGTGGGTGATTTATAGCACCGCCGAGAGTCGGCGAGTACAAGAGCAAAACTTATTAGACGAGTTCCAACACTCCCTGTTGCTTTGAAACATCAAATAATGGACCTTTGGAGGAAATACCTAAAGTGCATGATTTGTTGGAGTCTATTTTGAGAGAGTGTGTGTGTGTGTGCGTTTGTTTGTGTGTGTATATGGAGTTTTGGCGTGTCCTCTCCTGTCGAGAAGAGGCGAGCGTTTAACAAATGAGCGCCAGCTCGGGGACCCTGGTGACGGGGACCTTTGGCAGGGGGAGTCGGGCGACGATAAATCTCAAAAATCAATATGACAGGGCCGGCGGTAATCAGGATCAATGATTTTAAAGCGAAATAAGTCCCCAGGGGCGGCGTGAGAATGATAAAATCCTCCGAAGTCGGGGAGCGGGGGAGAAAAAAAACATCCCGAGGATGAAGGATAGCGAGTCGGAGGGGGGAGCCAGAAAGAAGGATGGGGATTATTGATGCTTTTCATCCAGAAAGCCTTCGAGCCGTTTGGTTGTGCCTTGACTTGTCTGATTCCGAGTCGCCATCACTCAAGATCGCGCTTTTCTTGACTTATGTCGTTCTCGTAGCTTCTTCCTCTCTCTTTTCTTTTTCTTTTTTTGTCGCTTTTTCACTCTTCAGAGCGCGACACTTTTTTTTTTTATTGTTGTTGTTGTATGGAAATATGCCGCAGAGTTTGTGCGACTGTTGTTTTCAAATGTACTCTATTGAAACCATCAAGGTGACGAAAGCAAACGGGGGGGAAAAAAAAGCCTGTGGGAGCATCGATGGTCTTAAAGCTCATTTTGTGGGAATTCCGCAGCTTTTGATTGGAAAAATTTCCAGCACCCGGACTGAGAGAAGTTTAGCCAGAGTTGTTAGTGGCCAGTCTGTGTGTGTGTGTGTGTGTGTGTGTGTGTGTGTGTGTGTGTGTGTGTGTGTGTGTTTACATCAGAGATCAAATTTGCTACAGTGAAAAACCCCCTGTTGTGAAAAATTTCTTGCTGCAAACATGATTTCTTTGTAGAGGAGTTTCACTGTACCCAGACTTTGGCTACTGAATACCCCCCCCCCCCCGCGCGCCCCTCCGCACCGTCATTGTTCAGGATGTTTTTATTTCGCTTTAAGCTTTGTTGCCGCTCCTGAATTGCAACCGTAGCCTTTGGCCTGATGGAAAACCATCTCCTCACCGCGTTCCCTGCGTGCCTTGCAGTGATATAGTTTGTGTCACCTTGCGACGCCGCAATCTGCACTCGGGCTCCCCCGGCCTCCCGTGCCGCTTGCGTCCAAATCCCAGATAACGCTCTTAATACTCTCACTCCTCCGCGGCCTCAACTCCACAGGCATCCATCTTAAATGTTTTTTTTTTTTTTTTTTTGTCAGCCGGGCCTTTCTCCAGCAGATAAATGTTACCCACATTCGAGGATTAGCCTCTTTTCAAAGTGGATGCAAACCTTCCGAACTCTAAAGTTGTAAAGTGTTTTTTTTTTTTTTTTTTTTATATCCGCCATAGCTATCGCGCCAGCCCAAGATCATTGAACACACTCAATGACACCTGTTCAAATTCCGGCTATGCCCTTCGCTCATCTTGTGTTTCGTTCCTGAAGAGTTTCGCAGCTTCTCACAACAAAAGAAGCAACCTTCATCCTTGCCCTTAAACGGCTGTTTTTTTGTCGCTTAAGTCCCGTGATAAATCACGTACACTTCGAGTGCTTTGGAGTCACTGAATGCACCAAGATATATCTCTATATTTTTTTAAACATTCATCTTTGGATGGGCTTTCACTCCTCTGTCGTGTTTTTGCATGAAATCTGGTTGTTTATCAGGATTGTGCTGCAATATATTTTCCCAGACTCAATTGAAATTCCCTATTTAGAGCTAACCTTTCATTTCCTAATTTCCCGGTCTAATTCCCATGAGAATTTTCCAAAGTCACAATATTTTGCAACCTTAATTCCCTCGATATCTTACCAATGAGTCCTTCATGGCACCCGTCAATTTGTCCCTTGTATTTTTAACCCCACCCCCTCCTCCCTGAAACAGACCTTTGGGGACCTTTTGCGTCACCCCCCCCTCGGAGTCTGTTCACACACGTGAGGGGGAGGAGCCGTTTTGACATGACACCTTTTGCCGAGGCCGCATCTCCATCTGCCGTTAAAAGGTCACGCAGTGACTGACTTCACGCTGCGACTTGGGTGTGTCCGGAATGGGAAGTGCCTCAGCGAAGAGGCGGCGCAGGAAGGGCATGGCGACAAAGACACGAGAGTAGCGAGGCTTTCGCATGTACACCACAAATTGTTGGAATAATATGAAACAAAATTACAAGCGTCTAACAAGTGATGTCATGTCAAAACGGAGTCGGAAGGAAATGCGATTATTTTTCCGACAATGAAATGAAAGATGGCCGCCGTTCTTGAGCTTGATCCATTTTTTTTTTTTTTGTCAATTTGTCAAGACGCCATCATTTAAATATCGAGTATTTACTACCTTTTTTTTTCTGGTGTCAAGAGGGGGATGCATCTCTTTGGGCAAGAGGCATTTATCTGGTCAAGTGAATGATCGATGATGGACATTTGTCGTTTCGATGTGTCGCGGCTTTTTCAAACAATTACCGAGCCATCAGCTCAGAAGCCTCGCCACTCACCGGTGAAAGCGAGCCATTTGTTTTTGCCTTTTTCCACGCCGTATAACGATTCCTATTTGTCGGAGGCGTCGGTCAACCTTGCCGTTCGGCTAATGAATGCTTGCGAGTGAAATGCAGCACGGCCGCCGCAGCGCTCCAGATGCGAGAGGGGGGCCGGCGAGTGAAAGGCAGTAGATGAAGGGGAAACGGAGTCAAAAGAAAGAGCCCTTAACCTTTACCTTTAAATTTGTTGCCACTCCACCTCAATTCGTCCTTGCCTCCATTAATTGAGAAGCGGGAGTGACACTAATGGCCGCCCGCTCGTGGTCGGCGCCTCCTATCTGCTTAATTAGACGGAGCGGGCCGCCGTGTCCTGTCGCTGTACTCATTCTGCAGTTGTGCACATTAAATGCAAGCGTCGGCGTCTGTGCCTCCCCTCTCATTGCATCAACCGGCTACCGCTAGGTGTCCTTTGTTTTTTTTTTTTTTTTGGAATTATCATGAAAATCCATCATCTTTCTCAGGTAAAGGGTTAGGAAAAGTGAATTATCATGAAAATCCATTATCTTTCTCAGGTATACGGTTAGGAAAAATAAATACCTCCTTCAAATATTCATCTCCCTTTTCCTCTTCCTCATCAGAAAACTGTCTTGTGGTCCCGATTCTAATAGATGCCACATTTCAATTCGTCACCCGGTTGAGAAAAATGAAATGCCTCCCACATTTGGCCAACTTGCTCTTCCAAAAATTAACAGGAAACAATCATGGCGTCTTAACGATAGTGGTCACAAAATAGAATGTATGAGCAGTAACAGGTCATAAGTGTAAGACAAAAAAAAAAAAAAAAATCTCCCTCAAATAAATACCTCCTTTCTCCAATCACAACAAAATACGGTAAAGTGTGATTTTTCTCAGTTCATAGACATTATTGTTCACAAAAAAAAAAAAAAAGTCTTCCTCTCGACTTGTCACATAGTAGCAAGGTGTGCTTTCGTCTGCTTAAGAAAAATGGACGCCTCCCTCAAATAGACGCCTCGAAAAACAACGCCGGTAACTGTCGGTCAGGTCAGAAACTCAATTGTCATTGTGTGCCTCTAAATACGTCGAAGTCACGCTGCAATTACTCGCTGAAGCGTCGTGACACTCAAGACAAATAAATGCCATCCACCCCCACCCCCCAAAAAAATGTTGTCTAGGTCCACAAATTCGATGGTCAGCATAACAGCGTCCCACGGATAGGCGCCGCGCCGCAGTTTGTCGCCGTGTTCATCGTTCCACGTAAATACCGACGCCGTCCTCAAATAGACGCCTCACTGCAAAATGGCGCGTAGGCGATATTCTCTCGCAAGTGAGCATCAACTGACTTAGACGAGCCACGCAAATCACAAATACACCCTGTTCATGAGTCATGACGCCCTCCTTTCGGCCTGTTCGCGCCTCCTTGCCGCGTCTATTTGCCTTTTCTCAGCCTGAAAAAAAAACGGAAGGGCAAGTAAAGTTCAGAAGCAAGAAATCTGACTCCTCCTCGATAGCGGCGCATGCTAATTTGAAGCGCGGTAGCCCCAACTCAGGACCCGGCTCGCATGCGCCGCTTTTAATATCAGCCCGCAGCAGAGCGGCGCCACCCTTCGTTAACCTGCCCCGACCTGCTCGTTAATTCACACCCCAGCCCTAATTAAGACACCGACATGCTTGTGTGTGCGCCGGTTTCCGTGCGGCTGTGTGCATTCTTCAGTTTGTTATGCAGAATAGAAACGGAAGAATTCATGAACGAGGAGCCTCAAGATGGGCTCGTGTCAGCGGGGCCGAGTCTGCCCGGGTTGGGGCTTGCATTAAGAAAGCAAGAGACGTCAATTAAATTGAAGAGGAGGTCTTTCGGGAGAAAAGTTTCGGAGACGGTGCCAATTGGGAAAGGTTCGGCCTGAAATGAGTCTTAACTCGTGACACGTCACAGAGGAATAAGAAATTTGAATGACTGAAAAGAAATCGTCAAGTAAAAAAAAAAGAGGTTTTGAAAAATGAGGCCGTTG
This sequence comes from Hippocampus comes, assembly GCF_001891065.2. Lineage (NCBI taxonomy): Eukaryota > Metazoa > Chordata > Actinopteri > Syngnathiformes > Syngnathidae > Hippocampus > Hippocampus comes. Next base: position 98,710 of record NW_017808116.1, on the reverse strand, counting down.
TCCCTGCTCCTCACTGCTGCGGGCGTGTCCGTTGAATGCGCCGAAAGCACGCCCCGCGTGTTTTAGCTGAGAAAATAGAATCACTGAAGGCCTCCCAAGTTTTTTCAAATACATCCCACGAGGTCGTCTCGGGACTTTCCATGACGCAACAAAAACCGCCAGCCAGCAGCTAGCTAGCTCGCGAGCTAACAAGGCTGCCTCTTGGTCGGCGTGCCAGCGGCATCGCCTCCTTGAGAGACCCTTTCTACAAATTGTGGCATCCATTGGAGATTTATTTTGAGGATGTAGGGACAGCTAGCTAGCTAGCTAGCCAGCTATATAGCCAGCTCGCTAGCTAACTGCATGCTTTTTTTTTTTCCTCAGCAATTATCCTTCAGGTCTTTAAGTGCAGAGGATGAGTACTTTTGCCATCTGATGACGCACGGCACCAATTCTCTTGCGGTACAAACACTTCTTGGAATCACTTCACTCTCAGTTGGTAATTTATCGTTTTTCAAGCATCATTTGCTTCCATTAAGCCAAGGCTGCTAATGTATCAGTAACGCTAACTGCTTCAAGGCTTTTTTTTTGTTGTTTTTTTTCTTTCCCAGATAATGCCATAAAAAAAGCATCTCCTTGTTTCATCATGAAATGTTTTATGTTGCCCCCTTGCGGATCAGGCGCACGCACCAGATGCAGCAGCCCCACTTCCAGTGAATTAAAGCAGGACTTGGTGATGATAAGTGCAAATGTTCAGTTCTTTACACATTATTTGTTCTGACTCTATATGTTTGGATGATGGAGTGCTGTGTGCGAAATGTTTTTGGAGGATATACAGAACTGCGTCAAAAGGCCATGGCACGACCGAGTGAGAAGGGCGGCAAAGTTTGGCCGTCAACTTTTTCTTATTACAGTCGGATAAAGCAGCATCATCACAACAATGTCACGGCTGGTGACTAATTGCCATTTTACTCGCTCTAATATTCCAGCGGCGCCTGCAACGTTGCTAATTGGCTAAATCACAGTCATTTAACAACGGAAAGCGCCAAGCCCAATGACCACTCGGGGGGTTGAAGCCGCCGGCGAAGCTTCTTTGTCACCCTTTGTTTTTTTTTTTTTTTTTTTTTTTTTTTTTTTCCCCCCCGTTTGGCTGATCCGCTCTACTTGTCGCCTTCTCTTTTCAAAAGCGATGACGACGGGAGGCGAGCGGCGGCGGACGACGGAGGAGTCGTAATGATCATGCGGCCCCCGAGAGGATGATCAGCTCAGCGGCGGCCCGCTCGGATCGCTCAGCCGCCTCGTCTCAGGTGATTAGGGAAAGCCCGCCGGACGCCGAGTCAGCACACTCGCACGCTGAGGTGAGCTTCACTTTTTTTTTCTCTCTCTCTCTTTTTTGTGGTTCCATTTTTTTTTTAATCCATATTCTACCTGTAGGCAGATAGGCGGCTTATTACAGTCTGTTATCACTTCATCAGGGTACCAAATATTTGGGATGGCACCGGCAGAGTCCTGCCTTCAACGAGATTGGTTTGGGCATTTTGTGGAACGTACTTTGGGGTATCAACTACAGTGGTGCGCTAGCAAAAGATTAGCGCTTTCAGAGTTTGAAAAAAAAAAAGAAAAAAAACAAGCAATTTGTGATGTGGACTCATTTTTTTTTTTTTTCGTTAAAAGCAAACATTGCACGAGGGTACCAAAATAAGTGATCACTTTTGCTAGCTTTCACTGGAGTACAGTACCCAAGTGATTTGATACCATCAAAACCTTTTTTGGGTAATTCAATTAAATACTTTTTTTTTTTTTATTCCTCTGGTATTAAAATTTCAGTTTTGTGCTTCGGTTTTTGTTTTCTATATTTTGTTGCCATTGTGGTAGCTTGTGAAGCGTACTTTGGGGATCCAACGACACGACCAGAATTGCAGTTGAAGATCGAGGTTGTTGTTCAGGGCACCACAAGAACATTGTTTTTGGTTTTTTTAAGCAAAACAATTGAGATTGTTTTTTTCCTCCTTCAATTAGGGCACCAACCAAGTGAAAAGGTACCAAATGAATGGCATTTATTCAGCACTTTGACACTTCCAACTTTGATTTCATGCTGCCACCCCCCCGATGTGTAAAGGCTCAGATGTCCTTTCTCCAAGCCCACTATACATTTATTTTCCGCTCTCTTTAGCTGCCCTCTTGGTGCGTTTAACCATTTTCTGTCATTTGAAGCCATTTTTTCCCACTTTGCCAGCGGGACAAACACAGCCGTTACTCAACTTGCACTCGGAGGCATTCACTTTTCAATTTTCAGAACGCCCCGCAGAGATAAAACCGCCGCAATTAGATCCATTACTGCACCATTAGGGGCATGAAGTTCACTCCAGCACGATAGCTTGAAGTACCCGAGAGTGAATATCGCAGTGATAGAAGCGCCGCGCCTCGCGTGTTTCATGCATCCGAGCCGCCGGCCAATTCAACATCATCGGAGTAATTAGTTGCCGCCTTGTAAGCGGACAGGAAACAGCCTCTGCGGTGAATCGACCCCAAGGCGCGGCGCACTGCAACGTGTTGTCATCCCACCACGGCACTAAAAAGGGATTTCTCAGGTGTTTCCCTTGGCAACCCCCCCCCCCCCCAAAAAAAAAAAAAAAAGAATTTATGAAATCAAACTAGAAGGCGCAATATCAAAATCTGTCAGGCCTGCTAGATTTGTACGCTTGGATGTTTCAGGCTTGCTTTTATGGTGTACATGCTGTAAAAAAAAAAAAAAAAAAAAAAAAACAGATTAGACTGGAAACAACTTTTGGCAGCTGCCGGATGCTGCAAAGGGGTTTCTAGCTTTTTTATTTTTTTAAAGCATATAGCCTTACAAGCTGTATTTAGAAGGGACATAAAAGGTGTGCACCTGTTTATTCATGATTAGCGAGTCACGGATTCAGTCACTGGAAGATTTTGGGGGGGGAAGAACTTTAACCTCTGTTATGCACCGAAAAACCGACTTTCATTTTGTGCTCAATATTTTCCATTTTTAAATTCTTACGGCTTAGCACATGTTGACCGCCAGCTTATTGAATTGCTTGTTAGCTTGTTGAAAACGTTTCGACGTCTCTTGGTTTAGCGCTAGCTTCGAAAGCGGTCGTCGTTGCGTTTGACGCGGCGTCACTGACCGACTGTGAAAATACTTTTAGTATCTTACAGGTGCGTTCTTCCTTCCGCACGTGGGGAAGTCGTTGCCACTGGCTGTGTCACAAAAACCAAAAAAAAAACCCAACAAGTCTCTTATTGATTGTCACAGATGAGATAATCAGCTCATTCTGACCGCTCGCCGGTCACGTTGACGCCTCGGGAGCGTTTAGCCGAACAACACCAAATGAAAGTCTACTCGTCAGACGTGAAGAGAATGCAAAGTGCTGGCTGCATCCACGAGGGACTCGGGGGGGGGGGTTCGATGTCCCCGTCGAAACACATTAGCTGAAATGCAGTCAAAGAAACGGTGACAATGGTCACTCAACCATAAAAACAAACCAAAAAAACAAAAAAAAACAAACGCGTTTGGAAATTTCTGTCCGTTACTTCGGTGTCCGCTTTTTTTAAAAAAATGGCAAAAATGGACGTACGTGTTCCTCACAGCAGAGCGACGATGTCATCATTAAGAATTCTGTCAATGGTGTGGAAGTTGATGAATCACGTCTTGAATTATCCATAACTCCCTTTCTGTCGTGCTCCTTCTCATTCGGTTCCCGGTTTATTGGAGCCGCTCTCAGCTGATATTTGGTGAGAAGAAGTGGAGGCGAGCCCTCGGAACAGCTATCCGTGTGGGGAGGGATATAAAATCCCCCTTTATGCCTGAAATACATTTCCCAATGAAGGAACTCATACCTTTTCCCCTCGCAAACTTGCACGATTCTCCTCCCTAGGACATAAATATTGACACTTCTCTCCCGGATTTAATATTTACTTGCCGTGTCTCGCGGGCGGGCGACGTTGCGTCGGCACGCGAGCGCACGTTGCCCCGCGGCGTCCGTGTTTCCGCCAGTCGGCTCTTTGTGTATGTGTGTGTTTTCCCTTTTTCCCCGAGCAGCCACTTCATATTTTATCGGCTTCTATCTAAAAGCATTCCGACAAAAGAGCCTCGCTCGACGGAAACGGAGAGGAAGGAACTTTTACCGACCGCATTGTTTCAAGAAAGCTTTTGGTAAATATTGATGCCAATGTGGCGCGGGACGGGAAAGATGCGAAACGCGGTGCCAAGTTTGGTCAAAGTTTTGCCGCGTCCTCAATATCCTCAAACTCCCGTTTTAACAATTGAAGACAAAACTCTCCAAAGTATGCCTTCCACACAGCCATTGCGATTTCCGCCGGGTTTTTCCTGGCCCAAATGTCAGTGAGATTTTTTTTTTCTGTGAAGTACAAATTAAAAACACATTCATCGATAAGTAGTTCGGACAATGAATAATTTGTTGCATTCTCATAAAAAAATAAATAAATAAAAAATGCCCCACCCCCCCCTTTTTTTTTTTTTGCTTTGTTTGAATGGACATTTTCCTGCTGCGTTTGGTGCACACACATCAGTCAACAGCCCTTAGTAAGCCCTAATAACATTGGTCGTTCATCGCAGATGATAAAGAACATACGCCAGTGGCCATTCAACATTCTGTTGTTGGGGAAACGGTCAATTTTTATTTTGGCACTTGTAAAAACAAAAACACAAAAGTTTTGTGAAAGTTTGGCAAGTGTCAAAAAACTGAGATGCGGCTTCACTCTATCTCCACTATTTATTTCGTTATTTATTTTTGACAGCGTGACAGTGAAGAAAAATGGAGTCTCTGCCGGAAAGGATGGCAGCTGATGCGAGAAGAGAACCCAGAAGCGCTCGCCGTCCTTTGACCTTCTCTCACACGTTAAAAATAGGACCGCGACGAGCGGGTCGAAAGGCGCATTGGGATGCGCTCCCCCGTGTCCTTTCCTGCACAATGATGGCCGCCTGAAGAGCGCTCTTTGAGGCCTTAGGATAATAGATCCATATGCGACCCCACGCTGGCACTAATTAATAGCTACACCAAAGTGCGGCTCAAGCGCCACGTGTTTCCCACTAGCGGCACGTCATTTAGCATTGTGACCTTCTTAAAGGGCCGCACGCTCACCGGATTCAAGAAGGGCTCGCCATTGTTCCGATTGTAGATGAGGTGGCGTTTCTTTTGATAAAGATTTGAAGCGGAAAATTCGGTGAACTTTTCAGGAAGCTGCTGCCGCTTGCGCTTTTTTTTTTTTTTTTTTTTGGTATTATGCGGTCAATCATCCAAGCAAAGGCTCCTTACGTAACGTTTTACAAGAAGAATAAAAGGTGGCAAGAGAAGTGAGGGATCAGCGTTTCTCGACCTTAACGTGATGCATTCGGTCCAGGTTCGTGTTAGACGTTTTCCCTCGCGGGAAAAAGCTAGCGGCGACGTAATGGAGAAAATGTGGAGTAACAGAAACTTGAACATGCGAAGCACGAAGTGAAAACTGAAAAGTGCTCAGAGGGTCAAGGGTCACATGTTTTTTTTTTTTTCAAAAACATTTTTTTTCCCTCCCTAGCAACTCATATTTCATCCGATTATTTCAAACAACATTCTGCATTTTTTTTTTTTTTTTGCCCTGTGTGTCAAAAGCACTTTGCTCAATGGAAGTGGGGAAGAATTTTTCTAGCTAGTGTGTGCTGTGAAAAAAAAAAACAACAACACAAAGTTTGGCGGGTGTATAGAATATTATTCTTGATATTGGAGCCACGCGCGGCGTTTGCCTTTTTAAAAGTGCCAAACGGTAGATTTAGATCAATACTGTTGAACGCAGGCCGATTTCCAGCTGGGTTTCCCGATGTACTCGCTTCATTGCAAACGCGCCGCCACGACACCAGCGCGCCTGTCCCGCACACACTCGGCTTCGCACGACGCGCGCTTGTGCATTCCAGGCCGGCTGCTCGCTGAGCGGAGGGAGACCCAACGGTTGAATTATTAAACGAATCAACATATCGCGGGCTTGTGTGTTTGTGTGAAATCGGTAATGAGGTCACTGGAGATGCGTCCATAAATTGTTTCAGAGACATTGTGTGTCTCTATTTGTCCCGAACTGTGTTAAGATGCGCGACGGCTTGGTTCAATGCTCCGTCGGAGCCCGCTCGATAACTCCGTTCATCATCGGTCATCTCACCGAACCATCGGGACTTGGCTTATGACATTTGTTAAATTATTAACGCTAAATACTGTAGTGGAGATAGAACATTGACATTAAATGTGGGGGCAAAAATAAAAACATTCCAACTGAGTGTCTATATTTGAGAACTCGCCCATACCAAGTACTGATATTCGATAATGCAGATACATCTTGAAACTGTGATTAAAAAAAGGGTGCATTTTTAATAATCAAATATTGTTGTAAAACACAAACGTAAGTGGTGATAAGTTGTCATTCTCTGCAGAGGATAAAGAATATGTCTGCGCCTATCATTGTGTCGTCTGTCATCGTGTGTTCCTCATCTCAAAGCCTTTTTATGAGCCTGTTTTTGTTCACTGAGAGCAGAAACAAAAAGTCCTCCCCTGAAACCGTTCCTAACCTCATGCTTTATGTAGCATGTAGCGCTAATGAATGCTTATGGAAATCTGCATTATTTATAAGGCGTTTGCTCGTCAGTGTTCCCCCGCAGGCAACATCATCATCATTACCGACGGCCAACCCTGATCCGAGGGCTGCCTATATGCTCAGGGTCACCCTGTTTGTCAGTCTGCGTGAATGACTTCTTTCGACGACGAGCCAGTGATGCGCAAATTCTCATCAATTAATGACCATATTTCCCTTAATTAACGTCTTGAGACAAATAAATGATACCCCAAATGGAAGCAAAGCCCTACTCTTGTCAGAATGAAGCTCCTCGACTCACGTTCGCGTCATCCCTCGACACCGAGATGTCAGTCGATGGCGGCAAAGCACTACGTTTCGATCAGACTTGGGCTAGACAGGGCTACGGCTCGATTCGATGAAGCTCCTCCCCTAAAATACAAGCCACCCTGCTACAAGGTGGCTCCTCTCCATCTGCACGTTAATTCGATTGTGGTTCGAGTGTGATTTCACGCATCGAGCACTACGTTTTGGACCAGGAAGTGAACAGACACACGGCTCGGGAGAACTCTGCGGTGATTCCGTTGAGGTGACGGGCTCATCGCAAAGCAAACAGGCGACAAATGCGGAACACTGATCAAACAGCAGATACCACGGGGCTTAGGCACGCGCAGACGTGCGTGCGCTCGGCGGCGACGGCGGCGGCCTGCTTCTCGGCACACTGCAAATCACCTCGAAACTATGTTCATTTCGGCGGATTGGCATCGTCGCTGGCACTCGGGCTCCGAGCCGCGCGAACGCACGCAGGCGTTGCCTTTCAGCTGTGTGCAAATTAGTGCATTGACTGCGATTTCTCTCGTTGCAAGAAGCCCGAGCGGAAATCACTTTGATGCGAGAATAAGTGGTCAAAGCTTTTGGTTGCTTTTGACTCAATTATAGCAAGACAACGCAGATTTTTTTTTTAACTTTGTTTTTCTTCTAATGTTAGTGTGTTTTTTTTCTTTTTGTTTTCCATCACTCTTTTGAAAGTAAACCAACCCCTCCCAAAAAAAAAAAATCACTAACAAAAGCACACAAGCATCCTTTTCGCTACTTGTTCACGCTGTAAACGTTGCCTTGTTTTTCCGTCTGTAGCGCTCAGTGTCTCTTTGCTTACTCATAAATGATTCATTGGCCTCTTAAGACAACATCTTTGACATGCGCTTCCCGCGACGCGTGGATACAAGCTCCCCAGCTGTGATCTCGGCTCTGGTTGCATGCGTGGCTTCCCCCTCACCTCGCTCGCCGCCGCCGTTGCGGATCAATGGAGAAAACACTCAAAGGGAAGCTTTTCCGTGTCTGCCCTCGTCGGGATCTTGAGCGGCGCGACTGTTCAAAAGGTGTAGACGTTAAGGACCCAAGCGCTTGCGCTTCAAGGTCCGTGTGTTAGCTTGCCTCAACGTGGCGTTGTTTCATTCGCTCAGAAATACGAAATCCTTGTAGCATCTCTTAACCTAGTTGGGAAATACGACGGAAAAGTGACTTCCATACAAATACAGTCGAGTCAATCATCAAATTTTGGTGCTTCGGCATTCTTTAATTCGACTCTTCACGGATGTCACATCACTTTTTGCTAGCATGACATTGAGGCTATTGTGGTCGCTAATGCTGTTGATGAGTCTCATGTGAAAGTGCTTTCTTTGTGTTGAATGAATGTAGGGTTGGAAAAAAAGTCATCAATTAGAGTACCTCAATTATTAAAAAAGAAAATAAAAAAACGTTCTGAATATTTTCCGTCCTCGGATAGACGTTCATTCGGTGTGCGCCGTCGGGAAGACGTGGCAAGCTAGCAACAACTCTTCATGCTATGCATGATGATAATATGCCGCCAGTGCAGTGAGAAGGCCAACTTCAAAAGAAGTTCTTCCCAAACACGGACATCAGTGTCTTGGTACACTTTTTAATTTGTCGTTTGCGGCAGCGCGGCTGACTTGACTCGTCTTCCCAATTGGAAGTTGAATAATTGCAGCCCAGTGTAAGTTGAAATTGCCATCACAAACTGTTGCCACCAACATCAACACAATCTCATCTTGAAATCATGTTCAATCGAGGCTGCTAAAAAAGTGAATTAATTACGCTGACATTGTAGAAGACGGCGTCTCTTCCGCGCGCTAGTGGCTAGCCGCTAGCCGCTAAGCGAGTGCCCCAAATCGGCTGAGTCAGTCTTTTGTCATGTCCTTAATATTTTTCAAATGGTCATCAAAATAATACTTTATACAACTCTGCCACGTGATTCCAAACTGGCTGGCAGCTTTCTAGGGATTTGTATTGTTTTTTATTTTTTTTTAAGTGATGCGTCATCACCATGACGGTGAGCATATGAAGCACTGGAGCTTGCCGTCTCCCTGCCGGGCCAAATTCGAACATGTTGAACCACACAAATGAGTCTCGCAGTTGAATTTCTCTCCGATGAGACCGAAGGGGCCCGTTTCATGTCCGCGGTTTAGTGCCTCCATTTGTATGAGTGTGGGATCACATGACTGAAGTTAGCACGTAGCGGCATGCAGCAATAGCCATCCATCCATCTAGTATAGTGCTTCATCTAGCAATTGGCCCGTGTTAATCAATAGTCACATTAGAATGTGAAGGCATGACTCTCTATGATAGCGCGTTTATTCAGCGTTGAATATTAGCAATGATGTCTCGATGGGGGCAAGCGATGCAAATGAATTCAATTGGGTTACATGGGTTTTTATGTTACATCAAACATTAAAGCGCATGAAATATTCATCGAGTCTAATACGATTACGTTCAGCATCTGGAAGGAGTTTGCGCTTGGTTACGAGCGTGCGGAGGAGGAGGAAGCGTGTATTTTGGTTTCTCTTTACCCTCGTACAATGACTACTTTTTCCCCCTCATTAAAGTTTGACTGTTTTTGTCATTTACTCATCAAATTCAATCAAACTTCGATTGATTTTCATCCACCCATCCATTTTGCTACCGCTTATCTGGGGTCGGGTCGTGGGGGCAACAGCTTTAGCACAATCAATGGTGTCTCTCTGATTACAGTTTTATCTCTTGTTATGTTTCCAACATGATGGCTTCTCATAATCTTTTGACTTTTTGCTTTAAATGAAGACTTTCTTGTCACTTGAATGCCATTTTTTCACTTGTCCCCATCCCCAAGGATCCTACCTGTAATTTGCCGTATTTTTTTTTCTTTGCAATCGCCTGTCGGGACTTTATCGGTAGCGATGCGGGACACTAGCCTGCATGTAAATCAAATTTGGCGGGAGTTGTTTAATGTCAGCACTCTCGCTCTGTTTCATTGACTAACTTTGTCGACTGCTATTCATCATCCGTCTCGCTGGCTAAACTCCCCGGTGGAACTAAAATGTAAGAACGGCGCATTGCTGCCGTTGTCGACGCCGCCCTCCGTTGGAGCGCAGTGATGGAGACGCAGCGGGATGGGAAGAGGCAGTTCCATTGAAGTGCTTCGGACAGATTGCATTGTGGGTCCTGAGAGAAAAGCGCCGGGACTACAAGGCTGTAGTCGGGGAAGAAAATGTAAAAGCAGATCAAATGAAGCAACAGTTTAGGTTGAGGTATTCTGCGAAATGTCATTGGCGCATATTAAAGGTTTTCTTATCTAATCTTATACTGGTGCCACAATGGAATTTTGAGCCAACTGCATCAGGAATTGATGACAAGAGGGAAGAAGCTATTGGAATGTCTGCTGGTTTTAGTGCGCGGAGTTCGATACCTGTCTACTGGAGAAAAGAAGTTGGAAGAAGTGGTGACCAGGATGTGGAGGGTCCTAAAGAATTTTGTCTTGGTTCATGCAGCGCCTAAGTTCCCGAGAGTGGTTCGGCGGGCACCAAGGATCTTTTTGAGCACTCCTAATTGCCCGTCGCAGTCGTATTCTGTCCCTTTTTCGTGGCGGCACCAAACCAGACTGTTACGGAAGACGGCAATTCAGCAGCCGCAAAGACTGATGTTCAAGACTCCTGTCGCAATCAGCGCGAGCTCAACGAAAGAGTTGAATGCGTCTCCGACAAAACAGAATTGCTTTGCACAACCGCACAGTCAAGAAAATATTGCTCATTCAATATAACCCACCACTGCTAGTCAGAACAAATCGCAATCAAGTGATCAAGGACAGACGCAGCCGCCGATGCACTTCCAAACATTTTGTTGACAAAATAAACACGTAACAAGCACATTGATGCACAACTTTTGTTTTTGTGCTTGAATGTCTTTGCTGTGAATTGCCTTGAAAGTCAAAATGACAGTCTGCCATCTTATTCCTAACATACAAAGCGAAATACCAAAAAACAAGCTAACAGGAATTAGCGTAGGTGTTCCGGTTGTTATAAGCATCCTTCTAACTGTACCGGTAAAAGTATTCCAGCCTAATTGAGACACCAGTAATTTTTCCAGAAGTCATTCTGTTTTTTGAGGGGATTGTTCACCTCCACCGTATCCCTCGTTAAAACCTGTATAATACCGCCACCCATCATACTGTGCAACCTCCTCGGCCCTCGTTAGCGTCGCCGCCACGCTTAGCTGATAATTAACGGCAAAGCCGCTCGACGCACTTCTGGCTTCTCATCAGCATTCTCGCCGTGTTTCCGTCGTCTCGGCTACCCGGTCGCCACATTACCTCCTGAGCCTCTCAGGGAGGGAAAGTGCGGAGTAGCGCTGGTGGGAGGGGGCTGTCATTACACGCCATGGCAGATGGCAACGGGGGAGGGGGAGGGGTGGCGGCACAGTGATCATTAACCTGCCGGGCTTGTTTCTATGCGCACCTTGTCGCTTTTAATTTGAAGCCCTCTCCGCTCTTGAGGCACCCAGGACAATTGGCACTTTGCCGTTCTGGGCATGCGAATAGTCCGAGGTCACGAGTCGGGATGCAAACGGAGGCGGTCAATTAAGTTGTCGTTCTGATGACGCGACTCGACCAAAACAAAAGACTTTGAGACTTGATTTTCAGAACGAACGCTCTTTCTCGCGCTACTCTCGCCAAAAAGTCCACCGGGGTGGACCACGTGGACGCTAAATGAAGAACAAGCGGTATCGAAAATGGATGACAGGCGAATCTGTGTGATCTTGGCTAATGTTGTCGGTCAAACTCCTTTGGAGCGCAGATGTTGCGTTTGGTCATCATGACTTTCTCAGCAAATGAGACACTCATCGGGTACTTAGAGGATGTTGAATATTTGGTGTCACCAAACGTTGCCATTTCCAAACGAGTGCCCGGCGTGCTGCATTCTCACGTCATACATTTTAATGATGGCTTTGACTCCATGGCAGCCTCGAATCTCGCAAGCGAACCTGATGTGTCGACATGGCCCCTTCCCAGGAATGAACCTCATTCTGATTAATTACGGCCAATTTGTGCTGACTTTGCACGTGCAGCAGGAAGGACAATGTGACTCATCACAAGCGCATCCGAGAGGGCAAACGGCAGCAGAAGCCTTTTCTTGGCCGCAGCTACTTGTTGCTAGGAAGACTTCAGGGCGCTCAATCGTAGCCGCTAATAATTTAAAAAAACAAAAAAGCCACATTCTTTTGGTGCAATACAGCTAAATTCCCAACGTCGTGATTTTGTATACAGTCGTCCCTTGGCAAGAGATTTTTTGCAATTTCTACAACTGACGTTCTGGGACTCCACGCAAAGACTTGCTAACCTGAGCTAACAACAGCCAGCTACACTCTCATTCGTTGATTCACGTGACACTCAACAGGCCAGCCTCCGCCTTTTTAAACCAGACTGCGTTTGAGCGTTAGGTGCCACAATCTTTCTCAACATGTTGCCAGTGCTCTCCCTCATGATCGATGCGACAAGCCGAAATGCGCCGCCTAATCTTTGTCATCTACTCAAAACCTGTGCTGATATCAAATCCCAAATAATGCAATGCCACCATCGCCAGGGACCTAAATGTCACAAACGAGCTGGGCTGATGGAGTGGGGGCTGCTTGGAAGCTGTCAGAAGAAACAGGCTTGCATCTGGGCTGAAACGGCACACGCGCTCAACAAAAAACAAAAAAAAATGGAGTACAGTTTGCATCCAATAAGCAGCTGTATTTATTCATGAGGACTTATGTGCCACCCTTCATATTTAGCTGCTTTTGGCTATAAAGACCCCCCCCCCACGGTCACCACCAGCGGCAACCCCAGCAGCAGACCTGTCTGAGTTCTTAATTGGCTGAGAACAAAGCATATTTATGGGGTGGGAGGGGGGGGCTATCTGGGGAATCCAATAATATTGTGGGCGACAACAGCATTCAGCACATTTGTTGTGTATTTGTCCAGCGGCGGGGACGCATGCGGAACACGTGCCCGGAGGGGCGCCGAGCGCTGACGGATGAGTGATGGAGAAGCAAAATGAGTGTCACTCCGCGTAACTCGCCGAAGTACAGTGAGTGCAGTCGGCGATGATGCGATCTCCACAAAACAAAGACGAGGTGCGGTGTGGCGGCCGGGTC
>NW_017808116.1:26847-85636 GCF_001891065.2 Hippocampus comes | reverse complement strand
GGGGGGGGGGGGGGGTGTCGCGTGGCAACAAAACACAATCGATCTGGGACTAATTAGCGCCCTTCCTTTTGATATTGGCGGCGAGTGCTTTTGCTACCTGGGCCTTCCGGGGGGGCTTCTCCGACTTAATCCACCATAATACCACTACGATCACGTTCCAATTATAGAAACCCTCAACACTACAAGAAAAAAAAAACCCACAACAAAACAATGCGCAGACAAACACCCATTGCGTCACCGTTACACCCCTCAGCTTGTGTAACAGATGTGATTAGCTCGTGTAGCTAATATGGTCGCTCATGCTTGACATGCAGTCCAGGGAACAGCGAGCACATTCCCTTGCTCTGCTGCCCACTTGCGATTCAGGCCTTCCCGGACCCCCTTCGGCTACTGAACAATGATTGCTATTGTGTTGTTGTTGTTTTTTTTTCTCCTGCGCACCCCCGCACTAAACAACCCACACTCCGCATTGCATTTTCATCACGGCTTATGTCGGAAATCAATGGAATGGAAACCCAAACATGGCATTGGCCTCAATGACTCCGCCAAATTGTGGAAAATTGACTTTTTCCATGGCTCTTTTCTAAATAGTTGGCTTTGCGGCGGCGTGCCGACCCATCCGCCTCGTGTGGAATTAAAATGACACAACCAAAGTAAATCTTTTGAGCTGCCTATTTGCAAAAATGTGTCTTTGAATGAGCTGTTCTGGATTTCGCCTGGCTAATTTGCATAATGTTGCCACTTTAATTTTTAAGTGCTTTCTGAAAAATGAAGAAATGAACTGCAAACTCCCCTTTAAGGGACTTATCGCGGCCTCCCATGTGGGAAAGGAGAGCCACAGTCACCAATGCACTTTCGCTGAACTAACGCTGAACCAACTGCGCGACTCCAGCTCCTGACGTCAATCAATAGGCCACGCCCCTTAAAGGCACACATCAACGTCTGAATTCGTGGTGTGTGTGTGTGTGTGTGTGTGTGTGTGTGTGTGTGTGTGTGGGAGAGACCTTTGGCTTAATTGCACTTCATTCCATAATTCTCTTAACAGCGTAAACAAAAATTTTTTTTGGGGGGGAGGGGTTGAGAACAGATTAAAAGCATTTGAATGGGGAGAAAACTGTTACAAGCTTTGTCAGAAAACAAATGAAGCTAACACTACAAGGTACCACAATATTAGTAAAACACCTGGGAACTGTTTTAAATGGAGACAACCCCCCCCCCCCCAAAAAAAAATCCCCTGCATAATATGTCAGTTAGTGCTGATGCGGGTGCATTTACGAGGCATCTTCCAAAGCCAAATGGGTCACCGGACAACAATGACGGCACGAGGGAAGCTCATCGAGGACGCCGGCTGCAGTTAACACCAATTACTCGTAAAATCAGCCTCCAATTTCCTCCTTGTTTATCCAACAAAAGCACAGCGAGCCAGCGTGCTGGCTGCAGCATCAAAGCCCCCGCCCACCCCCCCACCCAGAACCCGAACGGGCAGCATCTGTCTGGCGGAGCAAATGGGATCACGGAGGGTGGGAGCTCCAAGGAGACGGGAGAAGGAGAAGCTTTGTCCTGGCGCGCTGTCGGGAATTTGCATTCTCGAAATCGCAGCCTCTCGAACTGCTTGACTCGCCGTGCGCCCCAAACAAAATGCAGTTTGCTGTTGTGTTGCCATTCTAATGCAAATCAGATGATCCTTCTAAATGGTTACTTTCCGGGGCAGGGGTGGACAGACACTCTGCTTTGTTTATTAGTTGATAGTGGTTTTCATTCACACCAGCTCACTTTAATCCAGTTGCATCCCTGAAGCTAGCTTTTGCTCCATCTTTGCACTCCGTTCGGTCGGATTTTCCTGTGCGGCGTCAGATCCGGCTTGCCACAGCGTTTATGTGGCCCGCAAAAACAAAGCATGTGTGTCGACTTCCGTAATCCTTGCCAAAATCTGCACCAAATTGAACAAAACGTTATCCTCGACTTCTCATTTCAAAACTCGCCATTTTTTTTTCAATTCGTTGAGTATAACCTGCATAATCTATTTGGTTTCACCGTCATAACGGTCCTCTGAGGGAAGTCGGAAAAAGGGCTTTAACACCCTTTAAAAGAAAATAAAACAATCACACACTTTTTTTTTTCTTTTTGGTGACTGGAGAAGGGAGGGGCGAGCAGTTACACATTGGGGAGAAGGGCGAGAGCAAGACAGTTGAGAGACTGCTCAAACACAGATGCCTTTTTTGCTCTGTTAATATGCATTGTCCTTCAAAATAATAACAATAGTCATGCCAGCGGGTATTAGTTAGCCCCAAGGACAAGTAGTAAAAAAAAAAAATATATATATATATATATATATATATTATCCTGTTTTTATTTAGGCAGATATTTCAAAAAATGTCATTTTCGCACTGTAATACCGTGACATCGCCATACTTGTACGGTTGTCATGCCGCCAGAATCTAATATTGCCCAGCTCCTGCCATGTAACTGCGCAATTTCAAAAATGGACTATTCTTATCCGTCATACAAGTGTGAAAACAAGCGAACTTATTAATACCGCCAAAAAGGGGGGCGGTTTGGACTGGTTTGCCGTGACGACGTATGACAAGTAAGCTCTGCCCCTTTAAACTTCACAGCACATGTGGCTTCTAAATCAGGCAGACAAGTCAGAGGGCAGCCTGAAACAACTCCACTCAGCACAGCAACAGGGAAAGGAGGAGAGAAAAAAAAAAGTCAGACAGTTGGTGTCACGGGCGTCCAGGAAAGAGTGAAACGAGGCCGGGGGATCGTGTGTGATTGGAAAAAGCTGAGCAGGAAGTGAAAAAGAAGTGCAGTCGCTCAACCGGGGCCACTTTGCTCGCATCCTCTTTTGAACAGCAGCAAATTATTGCGAGGACGTTGAACAGGAAAAGGGACGGACGGACGCAAAATAGCGGAGCAGACATCATGGTAAGTTTGCCTTCGCTGGGGAAGTGTCCAGTGGGCGTGGAAGGGGGCCCAGCTGCATTCCCTTTAACTCTTTCCTAGCTGCGAAATTGCAACTAGAAAGTTGCAAGACAGTCAAAGGTGACTTACTGTCGCGTCTATTGGGGCAACAATACAAATCTGCTTGAATTTAGCTTGCTTCGAACTTTGTACATCCTTTTCTTTGCAATCGTTTACTCTGTATTATTTTTGGCCGCTTGTTTTTAATCTGCACACTGTCCAAAATCTCTAATTGTGTCTCCTTTGGTATGGCAGCTTTAATGTAGCTTGTTTCTTATTTTGTTACCGTGAGTCCCGGCAGTCATTTTCCTCCAATTTTTTTTTTTTTTTTCCTTGGGGTTATTATTTTGCCTGCTCACCAGGCTGTCCGTCGGCATCGGAAACCTGTGAAAACCTAATTGAATTTAGCTTGTTGTTGGTCATTTTTGTGTGTCCTTTTGTTGGGAATCGTTTTCTATCTGCTCATTTGGGTCTGATTGGGTTAGCTTGTTCGCTAGTCTGGTTTTGGTGTCTGTCATAAGATAAGATAAGATAAGATAAGAAAACCTAATGCCCCTTGTAGTACAAGTCGTTCATTTTTGCTTATTTCTTATTTTGTGATTGTTGTGAGTTTCGTTTTTAGCGATTGTTTTCATCCTGATTTTCTTTGGGTGGCATTTTTGCTTGTTTTGGCTCGCTCCCGAGCCTCGACATTTATTAGCATTATCTGTCATCGATTTTAGCCGAAACCAGTGAAAACCAGCTGTCAGATTTTCTTAAGTCTCCTCAGTCGTTTTCGCCGGCTCTCTTTACTTTTAGCGTTGTCTCTCACAATTTCGTGTTTCTCATACTCAGCGTAGGACTAAAGGCAAGAAACCATTCTCATGACCGGCTCCCGGCCACACATTTGGTTTCAATCGCGTCTTCCCTCCGAGGAAAGGGTAGCTGCTATAAATAAGTTAGACGAGGCTGAGCGGTGCCGAGTGAAGCTACTGACTGCCGGCTGCAGGGAGCCCAGTGAGTGGCCGAGCGAGCAAAGCCAATATTTGCTCCAAGGCCTTTTTGGGGGACCGGTTCAAGTCTGGAATCTTGATGGGGTCCAAAGTTTTCAAAGCTCACTTGAAAAAAATAAAAACATTTGGATTTTCTTCACTTTCTGACTAAACCTCCAGAAAGCATATTTTAGCGTGCTCTCGAGCCGCTCAATTAATTTTTTCGCCTCATCCGTAATCGCGCCTTCTGTGGTACGAGAGTGAAAACGTGCTTTAATTGAGCTTATTTCTAATTTGGAGTCATTTGTGAGTCCTTTTTGTAATCATTTTCTGATGCAATTTTCCATGGTCGCATGCTAGCCTCGACACTCTTGTTGTTTTAGAATAGCGGCGAAAATGTGCTTGAATCTTGCTCGCTTGTAATTTTTTGTACCATTTTCAAGCGTCTTCTTTTATCGATGTTCTTTTCCCCTTATTATTTTTTGTGTTGTGAGTCCTTTTGTTCGCCTTCAGTGTCTTCCCAAACACTTTTTTGGTCCGTGCGTGCGTGTGTATAAAAGCTCATTCGTTTGCCTGCTCTGACTTTTACTCAATGCAGTTGTGAAAAATAACGAATAATTGCCAATTGACGCCTGGGGATTGGGCATGCTCTCATTATCTGCGTGTTTATAACGAGAATATCGGCGGAGCTCGGAGACGGGACAGGTCCATTAAGCTCATCGAGACGGAGAAGATTTGCCCCCCTTTTGTGCCGACAACATTCGCGGACGGGAGGGTCTGTGCACTTTTGTCGTTTCGTCGGTCGGCTTACAATGCCGAATGGACAAGAGTGTTCCAACAAGAGTTGGGATCGCGAAAGTCTCGTTATCCTGTTTCATTGTGGCGGCTCCAGATGGATCGCCTTCGGCAATTATTGATTACAAGCGAAGAAAGAGCGTGACTGCGAATCAATCCTCTATTAGCCTCAGCGCCAAAATATGTGCCATCGACTCCAGCCACCTTCGGGATCTTTGTTTAGAAGTGCTCTCAGTTCTTCCTCGGATACCTCAACTAAGCCACTCGGCAGCTGTCACTTGCGTCACCCGCTTTTGGACCAGGCCACGCCCATTCCTCTCACAGCACGCAGCCACCCCCGCGCGCCCTCCGTCCCCGTCGTGTTTTTCATTCCGCCTCGCACCCGCCAAACGCCGTCGCCCTCACCAGCCCAAGTCACTGTCAACTTTTTTTTTTTTTCTTCCTCCAACGGGCAGTATTTTACAAGCGTAACATTTCAGGGGCGTCCTTATAAGGCGTCCTCCTTGGGAAGTCGTCGTGTGCTCTTCGTCCGCACGAGTAGGACAACTAGTAGAATGATTCGAGCACACTCGTAGAAGCACGGTTTGCAGTTAAACCCAATAAACTAGCGTGCTCCACGAGTAGCGCAACTAGCCTCCTGCTGCCTCATAATATCGCCAAAATGCCTCTTAGTACTCATACGAAGACTAGTAGTTGTCATACTAGTACTCAGAAATGTCATCCAGTGGTGGAAAAAACATTGAGTAAAACACAGTCCTTCTAGTGTGCCCTTGTTGATCAACTCGTAAGGACAAAGGGCGTACTAGGACGTGGATCACAAGGATTAAATCGAATAAATGCTCGAGCCGGTTTTTGAAACACGTTTACGAGTCGAAAGACGGTGAGGCAACCCCCGTATACTAGTTGGGCAACTAGTGAGATAAAACTGCGACCTCGTTGACCTCTCGCGCTACTACTGCTGCGTCTATGGAAAAGTGTGCACTTGTTGACAACAGCGCGGGACTAGTATGATGTGTTTTTGTACTAGTAGTGCACAGACATCAGCTGTATTGCCTTAAGATGAACATCTAGTCCTCGTACCCGTTGGCCGAATTGTCTTACTAGCAAGGACAAAAAGTACTTGTACATGGACTTTGAGCCGGATATCAAGCATCTGGAAAAAAAAAAAAATGCTTTCCGCCTGATTAAAATCCGAAACGGCTTTTTACGCGTGAACGTTTATGACGGCATTGATTTATGATTTAGTTTCCCCACCTTCGCCGATATCGCCGCTGGGTCCCCCGCGTCGTCATTTCAAGGTTGCACTTTGCTGGACGGCCGTTGCCTGACGACCGTCGAAGTGCCGGCGTGCACGCACGTTGAATAAAAGGCGCGGCGGCGTGAGTCACACTTAAGTCCGTCATCAAGTCGGTGCGGGCTTCTCAGGGCAGCTGTTGCAAACACTAAAAAAAGTACCCCAAAAAAAAAAAAGCGGATCTGACGGTGCTCTCATTTGCCCCTGGAGGCGACACGGCATGGCACTTATGGTGCCACTTTGCACAACTTTTTCTCCTTGAAGCCGTTAAAGTTACATGACAATTGCATTGTCGAGCCCGAAAAGGTACAACTGCATCAAAACGGGTCTCCGAATGGAACTTTTTGCAAAATGACGCTGTTAAATATTACACCGAAACGGAGGACTTGTATTTCTTTTAAAAGTTAACTATTGTCATGTTTGTTCTTTTCGCCAAGGCCGTTTTCTTGATAAATCACATTTCATACACATGGCAACTCAATGTGCCAAACAGTCGTGTTACTGATCCGATTTTTATTTTTCTTCCCCCCCCCCCTTTAACCTCATCACATCAAGTTACGTCTCGGCCTCTCATCGGGTGCGCGACCTCACATTGTCGTTGCTAACCGCTCTTTGTTTGCGGTGTCGTGAGTGTTTGCCGCTTGACAGTGGAACCAGACCGATGGCCACTCGACATAAGCGTCGCTTGTTTTAGCAGGCCAGCAAGCAATGTGGCACCTTGACGCATACTAATGATCATTCAGATGGCTTCCAACCACCGCCGCCCGCCTTCTCCCCCCCAAACAAAACAAAACAACTGGACCGTTACGTCGTGAACTGCGTCCAAAGCGCCGGTGAAGATAAAACGAGCCAGACAGCCCGGGGAGTTGCTCTATTAAAGGTTCGTCGGGAATTGTGTGTTTTGCATAAAAAAAAAAAAATAAAAAATAAAACGCCGTTGAGGACATGAACTGGCTGTGCTGAGACGCGATAAAAAAAAAATAGCACAGATCTCCAACAAGGCTGGCAAAAATCATCCTTCCTTAGTTCTCCGATGGGAAAAATCAGTTGAGTGCTTTTTTTTTTTTTTTTTTTACATCTGGGCTCGGCACGTTGGCCTAGCGGTTAGCAAGTCTGCCTCACTACTGCGGTCCACTCTGTCTCAAGACGTGATTAATCAATGATCAGTTTGGCCGCATCAAATACGGTCGTTTGCTAAACCGACCGACAGGGATCCCTTTCTTCTCGCGGGAAGAGGCGAGCGTTTCTCTCAATCTCATGCGGATGTTTGTCGAAGCTCACTTCAGCCCACCTCAAGTTCAAAGCGAGCGGACAAATCCTCCTGCCTCCCGAGTCAAGTGCCCTGACCTCCCCCGTTGGCTAAAAATACACTTGGGTGCCGGTGGGTGGTCACAAAGTGTTCGGCGAGCTGCTTCCAAAGCGCAACTGCGAGTTGCTGTATACTTGAACGGGATTCGCAAAGCTGCCGTGTCGCGATTAGGAATCTGTTCAAGCGCACGACGACGACGCACGCTTGTCCTGGAAAATCCTCCTTTGAGACGGACAGGAAAATTTGTCTTGGGCTTTTTCTTTCGCTTTTCATCCGGATTTTTATCCTCATACGCTCTGGCCGTCCTGAATGCTTGCAGACAGTTAAAAAGAAAACAAAATAAAAAAACAATTCCCTAATCACCGTCAACGCTTAAATGCCCAGACAAAGCTGCTTCTTCAAGCAACAATAAAGGCAAAGGAAGAGATTGGAAGGTTTAAAAAAAAAACGAGAAAACAATAAATTGTCTGCCGGTTAAGGCTTGCTGAAGGCTTACAAGTCGATAGACGAGAAACTTGCTCTTCTTTAAATGTATTCCTAATCTGCGGCGCGTGCAGGAAATGTTTTTGTGAGTGCTAAGTAGCTTAAGCATGCTCGTCTGTGGCTCGGATAATAATGACCACGAGAGAAAAACGTAAGCGCCGGTGTCGCGTTTTGAAAAAAAATAAAAATAAAAAAATCCGGGACTGAACTTGGATCGAAAACCGTCAACTGCACGAGAGACATCCAGCCCTCCATTTTCGCGAGGCGCTTGTCCTCATTCGAGTGGCGAGTTCCCGAAGCCCGTCCGAGCTGATTTTTGGCGCCCCCCGAACTGGTCTCCGATGCCGTGCCATCCGAGCCGCCGCTGCTCTGTTCTTGGCTCATTTCGGAGTGCAATCGCTTGTAGATTTAATTCCAATATGTATTTTAATTTCCTTTGGCAGTCAGTCGAAAATGCAATATTCAGGAAGGCTGTTTTTCTTGGCGTCTTCGACTTTCCAAATCCACCCCCCCCTCCCCCACTCCTCTCCCCCGATCTCAAAGCCTTAATCCTGGACCGGATTCAAAGACACCTCCTCCGGTGGAGTATCGCGGGGAAGTAGAAATAACTTTGCCAGGCTTGGTGTGAACCGGCCCCCCGCCGTCATGACGACGACGACGACGTTTTGGATTGATCCCAAACCCGGAAATCTCCAAAAGCTCCCCAAAAAAACAGATGAGAACTAAATTGGTGGGGGAAAAGCTCGCATTGGAACAAAAATAACACAATTAGGATTGTAATGCTCCTTCACGATCCAAATGACGTCGTACGAGCGTCGAACTGAGCTATTGGGGCTGAAAAGCCGAAAATTTACAGCTTCCTCCGTGACATGCTTGGGAATTCTGATTTGGAGCGATATTTCGATGCGCAAATAAGATAACAATCCAAGTAGCAACGGGGGGCGGGGGGGGGGGGGTTGGCGAGGGCGCTGCTTCTCAAACTGGGCTACTGTCAGTCGCAAAATATTTTGTCCGAAATAATATGATGAGAAGGGCGGCCCGGTGGACATGTGGTTAGCGCGTCGACCTCACAGTGCAGAGGTAGCAGGTTCAATTCCATCTCTGGCCTCCCTGTGTGGGTTTTCTCCGGGTACTCCGCTTTCCTCCCACATTTCAAAAACATGCATGGCATGCTGATTGAACACTCCAGATTGTCCATCGGTGTGAGTGTGAGAGCGGATGGTTGCTCCAACCGTTCAGGGTGTCCCCTGCCTACTGCCCGAAGACGGCTGGGATGGGCTCCAGCAACCACCCTCCAACCCCACCCCCCGCGACCCTTGTGAGGATAAAGCGGATCAGAAAATGGATGGATAATATTATTAGAATAAAGTTTTATTCAGTTGCCTGTACTTTTTTTTTTCCTCTCCACTATTTGCTCTTTGGAGTATTTATTCAAGCAAGGACACAGTGGTGCCATTCTATTTGACATTGATTGAATTCCTACAATGCAAAGATAATTTCATGTTTTTGCCTTCATCATTTTTCCACTGCGAGATTGATGCGTCGGCGTACCTTTTTCTCCTCTTTAAAAAAAAAAAAAAAGATTTAAAACCCAATTTCCCTGCCGCGCCTCATTTGCTATTCAGTGGCGATTAATTAGTGATACGCGTGGAAGTGTTTGTTGCGAGTGCCCGCCACGTTCAAGGAGCGTTTTATTTAAGGCTTTTTTTTTTTTTTTTTTTTTTTTTGAGCGTGGAAAGCATCGGTTTGGCTCCAAGCAATTACACGGTGTTGTTAACGATCAAGATGTGGCTGGAAATTAATCGCACAAGGCCAGAGTGAAATTAAATGTTGCATTTACTGTATGGCCGCGCTTCCCCCTCGGGACAATCGCACACTTTTAATGAAAAATGATACTTTCAAACGCCGGCAAAGGCAGGTCAACGCCACATGGCTCGCCACCCGCTCCGAAGAAAGACAGCGACGCAAAATTGCTTTTGTATTTATTCTCTCTTTTTTTTTTTCTTTCCCCTGCACTTCTTTGCATTCACCTCGCGGTGAGAGGCTAACATCTTAATCACAATTGTGTCATGAACCGTAAACACTCATATGCTCGACGCGGGGATGGCGCCTGCCTCGGGCCGAGTTGCTGAAGAAAAAAAAAAAAAAACACAAAAAAAAAAGCCCACAACAGTGATGGAGTTCTGCGAGACTTTTTTTTTTCACAGTCTGTTGAACTTAATATGGGATAACAAAATCTGCTAAATATAGCACGAGAGCAATTTCATCATGCCCGTTAAGGAGGAATGCGGGGTTCCCCCTGGACCTGTCATCAGTCCACTGTTGGGATGTAACGATATCCAAACGTCACCATATGATGATATTGCGATATTGTGGGGAAGCTGGCGATATTAAAAAAATATATATTAAAAAACAAACAAACATTTATTCCGTGTCACTGTTTTGTTTGACCAATACTTGGTGGATGGAATTCTACTCAGCTCGCCATCCCTCCAGGCCCGCCCTTGGTGTCCTGAAAACCCATAGACAGTTCCTTTGGCTGGTGGAGAGGAGTCCTTCCGTGACCTCAAACTTGCACCTGGTAAAACTTTTAAATCAGCCAATCGCATTTCTGTAATGATTTGTTTAGCCGCACATTGTGTGGGATTACAAAGCGCCGCTGGCTCGCGGCCATTTGCTCAGTTCGGATTGGTACGGCCGTCGAGGGGCTGCGGCCTTTGGCAACGGCGGTCTTGGCTGGTACGGGTCCACGTGCAGTCCATAGAAGTTGGCACTCAAAAGTGCCCATTAACATTTTGTAAAAGCTTATTTCCCCGAGTAATCAGAGCCCTACCCATTTTTTTTTTGTTTTTGGGGGGTTATTTTGGTTAATTTTTTTTTTTTGGGGTTGGGGGGGGGCTGCAATTTTTTTTTCTTCTCCAGTTGGTTGAACAACAGAAGTAGCAGCAGTGTGTGGACGAGGTCCAAGATTTTGTTTTGCCTCCAATTTGCTTTTCCATCCCTGCTTTTGGCACAGTGATCTTCTTTCAGCCTGACACATTACTGGAGCGCCATCACTGGACTTTTTTTTCTTGTCTTTTCAGGAGAGCCTTTGAATATCGTGTCACACTGAATAATTGAGTTAGACAAAACGACAATTAAATCTGATTATGACCACCCAAATTTTTTTTTTTTTAGCGCTCATTTTAACGGCGATGTCACTCCCAAAATAGTCTGCCAAGTCGTCTTCGCCGCGTCTTTATTCCTCCCTTGATGGATAAGACATTTGGGAAGCAATAGTCATTTCATATTCATGTCTGTCTGCCGTTTAAACGTTATTTTTAGAGTCTTATTATGTATTTGTCAACGGATGCTGCGCCTTGTGAACAGGGAGGGTTGTCGTCTTTCAATGAAAAACGGGTCAAAGAAACAAAGAATCCGATTTTTATTTATTTATTTTTTTTTACTCAATCATTCACATCGACGTATCGGTCGTCCTTTAGTTCACAACACAGCTGTGACCATAAACCAAATTTGTCATCAGAACTAGCCATTGTCTGTCGCTAACCTACAGTATGCTAACGCAGTCGTAAAGTCATGGTTAGCATGAAAAACACCGCCAGGCTACAAATAGGAGAACAATCGATTGAAAAACTGTAAGCAAGCACTGCGGGAACTGACCTAGCATGTATCCCTACAGCGCCGCGCAAGTTAGCTCATCGCGCGGCATTCGTGACTTCAAAACGCTGTATGCCGGTACAATTGTAAAGCTCGTCGTCGTCGCCACATCTTTGTTCCCGTTTTGATAGATGAGCCTTGAGTGAAGCAGGTCTCATGAGGCGGCGGGGAAACTACTTGAACCAAATCCCCGGAAATGGAACTGCCAAGGTTGAAGCCTGCTGCGAATAATCTGAATTTTCATTGCTAGCTTTGCTCTGCCACCTGGTGATTTCCCTCCCGTCCGCGAGCCCGGGATATCAAAATAAGATCCGCCTGGCAAGCTGAAGGAAAACACGCCAGTTAGTCCACAACCGGGGCCGCCTGTCTCGTGCCATTTGTTTCAGTTAGCCGCTTATGCGCTCGCTTGTCAAAGGCCACTTGATAGCCCAAAGGCAGAGGACGGTAAATTGTATTTTAGCCGCAAAGGTATTAGGGCCGGCCCATTACGACCGAGCGTCGATTCGAGAGTCAGACAATTAGAGTCATCATTAATCGCTATCGGACGCCATCGACGGGGCTGAGGAGACGCGGTGGCGTTATGTGGGGCTTTATGGGACAATCGATCAACGTGATCGCCAACTCGACTTTTTGCCGGGTCTGACGCGCATCACACGGGATGGAAGTTTACGCCATCCGCCACGGGAAAAATCTCTCTTCGCAAGGACCAAAAAGCATCGCGATTTCCAGGGTGGCGGTTTGAATTTGTCATTTGCCTCGGACACTGACCCCGACCCCGTTCTCCCTTCTCGTGTCCTGGCAGATGACCCAAGAACAGTGCAGTCATCGGAACAATGTCCAGAGTTCAGAGCAAGCGCAAGTGTACAAAGTGGGAATCTACGGCTGGAGGAAACGCTGCCTTTACTTCTTCGTCCTGCTGATGATGATCCTCATCCTGGTCAACTTGGGGCTCACCATCTGGATCCTCAAAGTCATGAACTTCACCATCGTAAGTCCCCTCGCTTACAACCTCCCGAACGGTCGACAGAAGAGTGTACGTTTACGGTCCTCTCAAATGTACTCAACACACAGCCAAAAATCTCGAAACCACCGGCAACAAAAGTGAGCACACCCCGTTGCGAGACTGTCCAAATTGGACCCAGGTCGCCATTTTCATCTCCGGCATCACGTAACTTGGTTGTGTTTCAAGATCCCAGGCATGAGGGACCAGCGGGTGTTAAATTTGGTGTCATTGTTCACACACACTTTCATATTTATCAGCTGGAGGGGAAAAAAAAAAAAAAAGCAATAGTTGTTCACCATGCAGCAGGCCTACGCTATTAGGAGAGACCGCTAACACCTTCAAACTTGGCTGCGGTTGCTTCCGCCGCACTGAATTTCAGCACCAGCCACCCTCTTTTTTTTGATTTTGTGTTGTTAACATTTTTGGTGTAAAATAGGAATTTGCACCAGTGGCCACCACCCGCTCCAACACACGCGATTAAAACAGCAGCCTGCTTGTCACATGGAACGACAAAGACCAATTGTTGGCTTGTCATTCGTCACTTGCGGGTGTTGGAAACGATGATGTCCTTGTCACGGCTAACGCCTTTGGAATTTTTGGCCTCTCCTCGAACATCCAGGCTGACATCTTCAAAATAAATCAATAAATCGAATTTGACCTTTTTTGAAAAGATTTTTTTTTCTGAAGGATTACATTTTCTGAGATTTATACACTACAACTTTTTTTTTTTCTAAATTGACTTTTTTTTCTGAAACATTACTCCTTTTTTGCAGGTTAAATATTTTTTTTAAAATTCAAAACTTTTTTTGAAGTGGAATCCGATTCATGAAAAATTCAGACTTTTTTTTAAATTACACAAATGACCTGAAAAATGACTGAAAAATTAACCGCTTTAAATTTAAAAAAATATTTTTTTCCTGAAACTTCAAGATTAAGATTTTAATGTCATCGTCATTAATATTATTATTTATTTATTTTTTTTTTAATTAAATTAAAACCCACTACACACACATGAAACCGCCGCCTGGTTGTCACAAACAAATCCGAGAAACAATCTTTGGCTCGTCATTTGTCACCTGGGGGGAGAGCGGCGCTGGAAACGACGACGCCCTTGTCGCCGCTAATGCATTTGGAATGTTTTGCCTTCTTTCCGATGCGCCGCCCGACATATTAAATCGTCATGGCGCCTCACATGTGCCACGACAAAGTGTTGGCTGATTTATGGAGATCTCATATTAAAGCCCCGCTGTGAAGTGGACCTCATGTTTTATTCAAAACTACCGCTGTGTGTGTGATGGCATGTTCTGTCTGTCTGTGTGAGTGTGTGTGTGTGTGTGTGTGTGTGTGTGTGTGTGTGTGTGTGTGTGTGTGTGTGTGTGTCTCACGCTTTTGTAGTATGTGAGTCATCATCGGCGCGGTGGATTACAGCGAGGCAAGACAGATGGGTTGACGCAGAGGGAGAAAGTCGGCAGAAAAGCCAGAGGCGGGAAACAAGAGTGGAATCTCAACTCGCGTGATTCGTGCAGACGAGTCCATTCATTCGATTCATTCGATTGGTTTAAAAAAAAAAAAAAAAAAAAAAAAAATCAAGGCGGACTTTTACAGAAACGCATCCATTCATAGTTAAGGATCCCCAAAATCCGCGGTTGGGTTTGTGGGTTTTTTTTTTTGTTTTGTTGTTGTTTTGTTTTTTGTACGTTAACTCTTTGCCACCGTAATCAATGACGTCTTGAGTCACGAATTAGGTTCAAAGAGAACGAAGGATATTGACTTGCTGGGTACCCAAAATAAAAAAATATCACGCCTAATATTATGCTGGAAAAAAAAGTCGCGATTTGGTGTGTTCAAAGTGCGCAGCGACAACCAGGAAGTTGCTTTTGCAAAATCCGTACGCGGTCAGCAGGTTGACAAGCTGCCTTGGTCGGAAGCTTGACTCTCGCCTTTCTCTCTTCCACCTCTCTCGCTTTTCCTGAAAGTCCTCTCTTTCATCCTTGTTACCATGATTATGATGATGGTACTTTGCATGCCTTTGGTCTTTCCAGATCGTGTCTTTCTAAGTCCACTTTTCACCGGTAATGCGTCGGGATGCTCTCAGCAGATAAACGCCCCTCTCGCTCTCTCTGTGCGCCTGATTGTTGGCGATGGCGAGAAAAGCGAGAGCTGTCATTTTCCATCTGACTGCAGTATGGCCTCCCTCCCCCCGGGTCTATTTTTTTTTTCTTTTGTTTGTTTGGGTTGTTTTTTTTCGCTCTGATGGTTATGGTAAAGACAAGGAGAAGAAACAGAGAATCTATCGGGACCACCTGCTACTGACAGGGTTGTTTCTGTTTTCATGCAGACCTTCACCAAGGCTTAGAAAATTGCCCAATGTGATCAAAGACGTGAACAGACCAAAGTGCAATCTGGAGCAGATCCGAATTAAATTTGGGTTGACGTTAACATTCAACAATCAGGGTGGCAATTTTATGTTGATTTGAACTTTGCTCCAAATCTCGATCACTTTGAAAATGCAACTTGTTTTTGGCAATTCAAATTCTGCCGACACATCGAGCGCTCTTCCAAGATAGACTGTGATCTCCTCATTTTTTCGGCAATCTGGATTAAAATTTGAACTGGATTTAGTTTGGCAGTCTTCATCAGATACAAATTGAAAGCGATACAATCATCCGAATATCTCACTTGCGATTTCGCCCGATTGAGGCTTGCTTGATTGGATCGCCTTTTTGGGGATCTCATCATGCCTGAAATTGAACCGGAAGTCGACCATTATGATTTTACACAAATTCCAAAGCACAACATCATTATTTATATTTAAAAAAAAAAGGGGGGGGTGGCCGGTGGGGACGTAAGAGTCCATCATTCATCACCTTCATTTTATGTGTAACCTATGTCACTCAAAACCCACTTTTTCACTTGATTTGATTTTGTTTTCCGGCCAATTTTGAAAAAGCGAGTCGCATGAGACCAAACATTCCCCCCCACCGCCACCACACACCTCCCCCGCCTCCTGAACGACTCGCGAGCTGCAGAATTGCCTGCCGGCGGCCTTAACTCTCCCAGTGCCGATGAGATCGGAGCTACAAGGCTCTCATTTGAGGCAATTAAGAGGCCCCTTTTTCCTCCCTCTCAGCTTTTGGCAAAAGGTCAGTGGCGATGGCGTGAAGAGGAATCCGGGGATGGTAAAAGTGTAAGAAAAAAAAAAAAAAAGAATCTCTGTCTGCGGCGGTTTTCACAGTTCACATGCAATTTGCTGTTGCAGAAAGGAGGCGCTAATGAGACGGAAGACTTTGCGACTTTGCTCTTTTTTTTTTTTTTTTGGATGGGGAAATGAGTCAGTGGCATTGTTGCCAACAGAAAGTGATTCCATTCAAAACAATGACGAACACAAAGATTGGACAAAATAATTACCCGTCGCTATGGTGGTGCTACATTTTTGGCCAGTGTGTGTGTGTGAGTGTGTGTGCGCGCGCGCGCGCGTGCGTGGTTATACATTTTCATTCCGCTGAAAAAGTCAAAACTTTGTCGCGTGGCGTTGAGATGAAATGAATTCTTCCATTTTCCACTCGGCTGCCTTGCACTTGTTTGGACGTAATTGCTTCCGAAGAAAAACACGTTTGAATGTGGAAATGAGCTCGCGTTGCCGTCCGTCCCTTTTGTTTCACCTGCACGTCGGTTGAATCAATACTTACTATTTTGCTTCTTATTTATTAGTTTTTTGCATTGACTCTTTCTCTTTGCGTCGTTTCCTCTGATTGTTTTGTTGCATCAATGCACACTTTTGCCTGCCATGTAACGATTGAGTGAAGCTTATCGCAAATAAAATGACAGTACAGTAAAACTACTCAGCCACGCTTTTTAGAGCACAGTTGCAAATGTTGATGACAAGTGTCTCGCAAATATTGGTCAAATCAGTTCGGATTAAAAGTGAAAATCAATCAAACGTTGGCGCTACGAAATAAATGGACGGTGCCGTATAACACCCCGCTTCTTTCGTCGAATGTCAGCTGATGTAGGCTATGGAAATTGATTTGCTGCGTGCTTTTGGAGCTTTTTTTTGATCAGGGTTCCCTAAAAGTTTTTTTTATTTCAAATTTTACCATGGCAGGCCGAATCAAATGCTCTGGTGGGCCCGGTATGGGGCCATGGGCGCTAGGTTGCCCACCCCTGCATCAGAGGAATGTAAGCGCGCCTCGTGCAAACACTTTGATGCAGTCTTCAGTAAGAAAAGCAGTTAAACCGGAAAGGGCCGTGGAAAACGCTTCGGCATCCTCCGAGGCATCTCAAGTGGCCGCGCAGAAAAATTTGACTGAAAAAAAAAAAAAGAAAAGAAACATTAGACTGTACAAAACGAGACCTCAGGTGCACAATAAAGGAGATTCTTTTTTTTTTTCTCAGTGGAAGGTATGAAGGCTGCCAAATTCAAACAATGCGCGCTTCAAGTGATTCTAACGAGGACTAACGAGCGTGTTCAATGTAGCCTCAGATTGTGACTTGGTGAGGTGTTATTTTTATCGTGTTGGACTCGTTAAAAAAAAAAAAAAAAAAAAAACTTTCAAAAAGTTTCCTATCTACAACGGTTTTATAAGAAAGCTCGTCGTGCGTTTCACTCGACGACTTGTCATCATTCGGGTCGCGGGCGAGCTGGAACTTGATTAGGGTTAACCAACTGTGTGGCAAGATAATCAAACACAGTTCGCAGGTACAAATAGACAAATTCACCGTCAGATTATGCTTACTCCCCTTTTTGCTCCCCTCGTGGTAAAAAAAATAAAAAATAAAAAAAGTTGACTTGATTTTCAAGGCGGCCCTTATTTCCCTTATGAGGCTTTGCTACAGTTGGTAGCATCCAGAGCGTCATCTTCGCGCACGCACACACACAGTCACATGGCTGCGACAGCGGCCATTCTCAAGCCGATGAGCCATAAAAACAATAAAGCGCGTCCAATTACGCCCAAGTAATGACTTCATAATCGAGAGCTTAATCGCTCCACTTTGACTCCATTTATTCAGAACAGTGCGCGTTGGTGCCTTCATCCTCCCGAGGGAGGGAGGCCCGGTCGCCGACGTCGAAAAGCCACACGCGGAGAGAGCGCGAGGGCGAGGGCGATGAGAGCCCCGCAGGTCGCAAACATCGGCCGTCAATCACGAGCGTCGCAGCGGCATCAGTGACGCCCAAGCAAACAGAAATCCATCAGCGGTCGCGACGCGTAGCAGCCGCAGGCCAAGAGGCGCAAGATGGCGGCTCGGTTACTCTCATGTACGTCCACAAGTTGCAGACGCGAACGAGGAAGCGAGTGTAATGAATCTGAAAAAAAAAAGTCTACACCCCCCCCTCTTTACAATCAGTCCACAAGTTGCAGACGCGAACGAGGAAGCGAGTGAAATGAATCTGGAAAAAAAAAAGTCTACACCCCTCACCCCCCTCTTTACAATCCCTGCTTTTACATCGCAAAGCTTTTCCCAACTTTAATGCGAGCTATAAACCGGCCGCCTCGATTGATGATAAATGAATATTTTAAAGTCGGAAGGTAAAAATGCGTTTTCATCCGCTGCAGCTGGCGCCTCAGGCAAGGTGGAGGGAATTATGAACCGTTGCAATTAAGCACTCCGTTCTGGCGCGGAGCCTGTCGGCTTCTTCTGGAACGCAAACGACAAGAACGGCTGAACTTTATTCGGGGTTAACCGGAGGCACTTAACATGGTGGCCGCTGTGTGCGAACTTCCCATTTAAGTTCGAATGGGATTGTTACATTTTGAACACAACCACAACCCCGGTTTGTGACTGAGGAAAGCCTACAAGATCACCAAAACTTTATTTTGGGCTCTTGAAATCAGGGTGGATGTGCGCAGATTCCCATTGAAATGATTTTCAAGATGATTGGTTAATTTTGATCAACTGTATACCCAGTTTCCACCCACGTTAAATAAATGACTGAATCAGGAAGTTACTGTAGATTACTAAAGCAAAAACAAAAACATCAGGAAAAGCTTACAAGAACAGATGACCTCGATTTGGGGTCAGTCACGGGCCCTTGAAATGTTGTCGGGTGTGCGTGCTGGCCCTCATTGAACACAAATTTCAATGGGGTCGGTAAATTCTCAACACAGCGGGTGTGCACACTTATGCAACCTGTCTCTTCATTTTTCATAAAGCAAATCAGGCAGGCAATGGGTGGCGTTAATGGTGGAAACCATTTTGAAATGATTCGTATTTTTGTCAAACGAGTCGCAAAAAGGGTGTGGAGACTTTTGCTATTGGCCGTAGACATTGACACCGTACATACAAAAGAGCAAGTCATGAGAGCGCATCACCCGAGACATTTGCATAAGCGGCCCCGCCTCCCGCCTTGCCTTTCCTGCGCCGTCCTTTTTACGCCCCCTCATTGACGCCGCGACCGGTCGTCCCGTTGCCCCAATCTGCCTCTGTGTGTTTATCGCGCTCTCTCGCTTTCTGTGTTGCCTGATCGTTCATTCTCAGGCTGTAGACCCCCGCCCTGGCCCCCTTCTCCTTCTCTAATCCCATTGATGGATGATGCGGGACGGCGACGGGGACAATCTCAAAGCTAATTCCGCTGATAGCCATCGTGTCGCGCTGAGTAACTGCTACCTTTTGCTGCCACGTGCTCGTCACCTGTGATCAGTAGAATAGCCCCGTTAGCTTCATGCTAACAGGCTAGGAAACGCCAGCGAGGAGCTGAAGGAAATGTGCATCGGTTGAACTGTCGTTATCAACGTTCAAACGAGTTCGCTAAGAACAGGACGTACGCACGGCCCCGACCTTGAATTTTCATCCGCGCTTTGTTGCGTTTTCTCTCGGTGTTTTATACATTCAAAAATGTCGTGCGTCCCTGACTGTATTTTGTTCTGTCCAAAGGGTTTAAAACTCTGCACAATAGCTGCGGTCGTGGGGGGCGTAAAAGATGACCGTCTCGGGTTTAATAACAGAAACAATTGGACCATGACATTCGGTAGCAAACAACACACTGCTCCCCCCTTTTTTTTCTTTTTGCTACACTGAACAGATGGCTGCAGATGGTGACTCATCCAGTCGGTCTTTTATTCTCAAATAAAGCCTTTTGATCTCTATTGTGCAAATGTTTTTTTCAACCACAGTTCTCGACAAGATTGAGGCTAGTCCTAAGTAGGTCTTCCGTACCAAGGGGTGCAGAAAAAAAAAAAATCCCGTCTGACTTTTGGGCGAGAGCGGTGGGAAGGGGGGTGGGGGGGGGGGGGATAACTGGCATTCACATCCGTGCTCAGGAAGGCTGCGGGGCACCGGAGCCCATTTTGCTGAGAGAAGCAAGGGTCCATCACATCGCAGCCTATCGAGATAGAAAGGCAATTTCGAGTCCATGAAAAATGTTTTGGGGATGTGAAAGGGTCGTAAGTGGAGAACCCAAAGAATGGAATCTTGGAGTCCCGGACTGCAAGGAAGTTCGCTTCAAAAGTGGATGATCAGAGTTGAGGCCTTTCCTCAGCTGTTGCCACAAAATTGCAAGGATGCCGTCGTCCTAAATGGGCAACAACGTGGACTCCGGCGGGATCTGTCCGACCGAATTCGTTTGAAGTGGAAAGGCGTGGCCGGAACCAACAGGCGCTAAACACAAATGAGGCAAGCGAAAGCGCCAAGGTTGAACACAAACGAGACGGCCAGGACGCAAGGGCAGCCTTGAAAGCGATCGGCGGCAGGAGTAAACGATGCAGACATGGCTGATTATTTGATTTTTTTTCCTAAAACTTTGTCACTGTTCAGTTCAGACTTAACGAAGAAAGCGGGAGTCGCCCCACACCTGCAAACACAGCTGCCGCCAATGACGCTGAGTAATGTTTGACTCGCTATCACTTAGCTAAAACATAGCTTCGCCGTCTTTGTGGATGTTCAAGTGTGATGTCATCGTTTTTGCGTCTCTCGTCTTTGAGTGGCCCAAGCTCGCGTGTTGCTGTTCTCTTTTTCCTCAATTTGATCAAAACCATCATCCTCCGATCCAACTCAAAGGATCCTCAACGCTCCCTTTTGGATTGCTTCAGTGTGAGCGTCTGCTCCTTGCGAGTGTTTTCATTTTGCCCCGTTCAAAAATGACATGGGCGACCGTGGCTCTCCTTTACATTCTCATCAGTTTATGGAGATTCCAAGTGACGGCTTGTGACCTTGTGATTTGAAAAGCCTGTAGGCTAGGTCTCGCGCGAGTCAAGGTAGCGCTGAATATGAAAAGCTCTCTCATTTGGTTGCGTCCACCTCCATCGTGCGTATAAATGGAAATTCTTTGCTTTTGTCGACTGCTGTATTTTTAATGTCGGGAGTCATTTCCCCAAGGGCCTCGAGACGTTTATATTTGCTTTAGCCTCGGGTTAGCCAGGCCTTGATGCATATCGATGCCGGCACTCAATAATAGCCTGAGTGCTTTGTATTATTGATAAGAGTGCCTCGACGTACCTCCGAAGGCATCCAAAGGAAGACGAAGGAGAAGGATGATGAATACTTCTGGGCGAGGGGGGGTTGGAATACACGATGTTACCTTGGCGTCCACGTCGCCATTGCTCGTCTGTCGCCAATCAATCTGAGCACTAGAGCGACACGCGCAAATTCCCCATAAGCGTCGGTGGTGACGGCGAAGGCAATGATCGATGGCAGTCTTGGTCGCAGTTGATGTCTTTTCAAATGCGGATGAGTGGACGCCAGTTTCACCGATGAACGCAGAAATGGCTGCATTTGTCCATTGCGACATTGTAACTCTTGCCTTCGCCACTTCTCGGCTGGATTGCTGGAAAGCACTTTACTTTGGACTCGGCCGATCCTCCATTAAGTGTCTCCAGATGGTCCAAAATGCTGCTGCTCGCCTCTTGATGGGGTGCTTGGACGCAGGAGCGCATAAGTCCGACTGTGGCAAATTCCAGGACTTGCACTTGGAAGAACTCCGACTAACAATTTGCCCAATTGAGAGCCGCAATCGGAAACTTCCCAACTCCCATTTCGCAAGCCGGTGAATCCTGGTCAAATGTATCCATTTTAGGGGGCCCGAACACTTCCCGTCGCAAAACTCACTGGAAACGAATGACTTCACTTTGGAAATGTAGAAAAGACATTTGGGTTTCAGATCGAAAAATAAACGTGACACCAAAGTTAATTATTCGACGAACAACGTTTTTTTTTTAATGTTGTTTTTCCAGTTCCTTGAATGCCATCCCCAATGCGCGGGCCGCTGTCCTCGGAGTAAACGTGAAAACAAAGAGCCGGCAGGCAGGGCAAGGGACGGCAGATGGCATCAAAAGCCGAGTCGACGAGGAGGAAAACACAGTTGTCATCAAGGGAGACCAAACAAGGGTGAAGACTTTTCACAGGATGAAAGTCGGCTTTAGCTGGCAGCCCTGAAGAAGACGAAGAAGAAGAAGGTGAAGATGCTCATTTGAGTGTCCTGCTAAGAAGTCGTTGTCGTCACCGTCTCGTGAATTATTCATGACTGCTCGCCTTGCCGTGTGCACGCTCCAGAGAAGAAACAAAACCCAGGAAAAGTTTGGATTAGAAGGCCAAGTCAAAACAGTTTTTTTTTTTTTTTTCATAGCGTGACTGAACAATGCAGCTAATTAGCTCGCTCCACATCACCAGTCATTGTTATTTATTTACAGGGATACATTGACAAAAAAAAAAAAAAAAAAACACCAACTCAACTTTATGAACTAATTCACTTGAAACTATTTTGCAGCGTATTGCCAGCCGTTTTCGAAGGCCAAGTCAAAACAGTTTTTTTTTTTTTTTTTCATAGCGTGACTGAACAATGCAGCTAATTAGCTCGCTCCACATCACCAGTCATTGTTATTTATTTACAGGGATACATTGACAAAAAAAAAAAAAAAAAACACCAACTCAACTTTATGAACTAATTCACTTGAAACTATTTTGCAGCGTATTGCCAGCCGTTTTCGAGCACACTGACTGATCTTTCAAGACCCACAGAATAAGAAGCAAGTAGCGAGTGCTAGATGCTCGTCTTGCTACAGAAGTGGTTGGTTTCTACTTTTTCTTTTTCATTCTTTAGCAGATTCACCGAAAACACTGATTTCTAACCAAAAAACTGAGAAAACAACTTTTTTGGAGGGGGTAGGGGGGAATCACACATCAAGCAGAACTTTGATGCTTTTTTTTTTTTTTTTGCTTTTGTGACACCTCAAACTATAATACAACCAAAACGTGGTTCCGAAAGGGCGTTTGATGGTAAAATGATATATTCATAGACAACGCTGACTCACCGCCATGGCTCGAGTTGAACGTCAGCGTCTCTTTTTCCGCGCCGTTCGCCATTCACCCCATGAACTGCTTCGGGACAAGCCAGGATTCACCCTCTCATCTTGATCTTCTTCTCAAAAGCTGTGCTGTTCTTAAATCCAAAGTGATGCAACACCGCCATCTACGGGGATCTCTTTGTTACTTCGGTGGTTTTACAAATCCACAATGTTGCGTTTGTGTCCATATCGGCAGCTGACCAAAGAACTCTCCCCCGGCCACGAGAGAAAATATCGCTTGTCAACATTGAGACACAGTAAGCTTTTTTTTTGCCGCAATATAATACGCAGGGATTCACCTGCCTTGATCTCCATGAGCTCCCTTAGAACCCGGGGTAGGAGCAAGGGAGAAAAACAAAGAGTATTTCCATGTTGTCGACATCTTGTCTTTACACTGATCGAGCAGGTGATGTAAAAAAAAAAAAGGCAGGATATCAAGTGGCTGGTTAATATCCTCTCTGGTTGGAGTGTGTGTGCGCGTGTGTGTGTGCACGTGTGTGCGTGAGAGAGCTGGATGTGTAAATGCGTGAGTGACAAGTTGGACGTCCAATGAATATTAAACACAATGTGACCACAGTGTATGCGCACGCTTGTTTGTTTCCGTGCAGGACGGCATGGGCAACCTGAGAATAACAGCGGAGGGCCTCAAGCTGGAAGGGGACTCGGAGTTCCTACAGCCTCTCTATGCCAAAGAAATCCAGTCCAAACCGGTGAGTCACTATCTTGCTCGATGACCACATATAGCTTGAAAGAGTCAAACATTTATTCCCAGCTTCCATTATTATTATTCTTTGCATTAATTATGGCATCACATTGAGTTGCTCATATGCCGTTTCAGTCCCTTCACTCACTGCCAGAGATAAAAAATCTAATTTCTGTCTTCTTTACATTCAAACAATTTTCTTTTTTTTTTTTTGGTAACACTTCTTCATTGAAATGGCTTAAATTTCAAAGAATGATTCCTAAACAAACCGAGGGCACTTAGTTGGCTGCACTGGAAATGACATCTGATTGGCAGCTCCTTTAGTTCGAATTGCTGCGGTTTTTACATCACCGCAAAGCCATTAAAACGCTTAAAGAAAAGACATTTCTCTTTGTGTTTCGCGAGAGACGATGACCTCCTGCTGAGACTAACGTGGATCCGTTGCGTTGGCAACTGGAAAAGATGTGGGATGTCGGATCAGAGGCTGCCGCGTGCCACTCGTTTACATTGAACCCTCGTGTAGTGAGGGGAGTGGTTATGTTCCGGACCCACCTCGCGATAAAATCTTCAAAATGGAGAGATCGTTCGAAAATATCTCGTTTTATAGTTTTACGCCTCCCACATGCTTGAAACACATTTAGAGTGATCAATATAAACTTTTATACGTCATCCTTAGAACATTTTTACCCGTATTGCTAACCCTGTATTTTGTCCCATTCCGAATGGTATGATAAAAACCAATCCATCCATTTAGATTTATAAAATGAAGGCATGAACACGATGTGCTTTGCAAAGGTTAAAACAATTTTGGTACACCGCAATAAAAGTTCCAACAACAAAAATGTACTGAGCTTTTAACTACTGAGCACATTTAACTAACTACACGCATGCTTTCTGTTTTGTCTTGAAGTTGTAGAATGTCCTTTGTTAGCCGGTGTTTTGCGTTACTGAAACAGTGTATCGTCAGTGATGTAAAGCTGGAAGTTATCTGCATATTTATGTTGTGTTTGTGTACTATTAGAGAAAGTGGAAGCATGTAAACATTGAATAACAGTGAGCTAAGAATTGACCCTTGGGGGACGCCACATGCAATGTCCTTCCTGTGGAATGCAAAAGGGCTTGATGAGATGACGTGAATGTGTTTTCTGTCTGTGATCGGCAAAAACACTTGGATCCATAGTCTTGTTTTTCAAGAGTGTGGTTTTTTTTTTTTGTCTTCACTTGAACTGCTTTGTATTTTTCATGAATGAAATGGAAACTTTTTGCCGTTTGTCCATCCACAGGGTCGCCCCCTGTACCTGCAGTCGTCCCGAAATGTATCGGTGAACATCGTCAACAGCAACAACCAGCTGCTCACGCAACTCGTAACAGGTACGACGCGGCCGGAAAATAAAAACGCGTTTAAATTAAGGATCGCTCGTCGAGCCTTTTTCAAAGGCTGACGACACGCAGGGCAACACCACAATGAAAAGAGTTTTCCTTTCTGATCTTCGTGTTTGCAAACCGCATCGGTTTGTTTGTTTGGGCATCGTCAAAACATTTCAAAAGCGACTTTCATGTAAAACTTCACGCTGGTATAAAATATACATTTGAAGTCAATTTAAAAAGAGTCAACCTGATAAAAGATAGATCTGCTGATGCCATACGAGCCGACCGCATTTTAGATCCCACTGTCAGTGGAGTGTCGACCCATGAGGTCCTATTTGTTGTTTTTTTTGTTTTTTTTTTTCTTCACCCGAATCCCAGTGGAATTGTACAACTCGGCGTGTCACTTAATCCTTCGTGCTATACTGCACCGCTCCTTTAATGTGCCACCAGGTTCCCGCAATCCACACCCTGCCGTAACTCTGCCGCGACGTTGCACTCTTGCGTTAACAGAGCCTGGCAGACTAGCGACGTCTACAAATCAGTCTGAGTAAACAGGCACGCCGAGTGTCTTTGGCCCTGTCTGAAAGGGATGCGAACAGCACGCTTCCCCCGTTTCCAAATGGAGAGCGACAGAATCCATTGCGAGTGTCAATCAGCCGCCGTTTTTGACTACTTTGGTGCACCACTTTGTTTCGGGGCTCATCTCGCTGCTTCGAAATAAAGCTTTCATTCCGTTTCTTTCGTTACTTGAGCAGCTCGGAGGCTCTGTTGAAGTTGGGGGATCCTTACGAATGTGCGGACGCTTGATTTCAGGGTCCTTGAGACTTTTCCGTGTGTCCTGTTACAGAACACTCACAAGGGAACATGGAACAGCAGGCGCAAACGCTGCACTAACTGGGTAGTCATTTTCAATTTCGGTTCTTTTCAATCGGGGGAAATTTATTTTGTTTTTCGGGTGATTGAGTTACGAGCAAGTCAAGCTAGCGCAGCATCGGCATAAGGACAGTGCATGACAATGCAGAAGAATATATATATATATATATATATTAAGCGTCTTCTTCTGTGTTTATTGGGCTTAGGATCCAGCGGGTTCAAAGCGCAAGGCAAAATGTTCGAGGTCAAATCCACATCCGGCAAACTCCTCTTCTCGGCCGATGAGCAGGAGGTGGTGGTGGGCGCCGAGAGGCTGCGGGTGATGGGTGAGTGGTCCGTTGTTTATGAAAAAAAAAAAACAAAAAAAAAACAAACAATGCTGATGGGAGAGGAACCATCTCAAAAACAAAACGACTCTCTGATTTTGTTTTTATTTCTTTGGGTGTTTCTCTCGGTTTCAGTGCTTTTAGCATGTGTACGTTCGATTTTGTCCAATCAGATTTCTCCCTCTGTGTTGCCATGTCAGTCTAATCTGCCCAGGCCCTTCCGAATACGCCGTGCTAGCCCATTTAGCTTCAGACATACAGTGAACCTCAACATGTGCTCAACGCAGTAACAGTGGTGACGGGCGTTATCTTCATGGCAAGGAACTATGTTGAAGTGATTTGAGGTGTTTCCTTGCCGAAATCCCAAGACAATTATAAATCATTTGGGGATGACTGTATTAGCAGTAGGACTGCTTGTTCAGCCTATGCAATTTCCAATTTATCCTCCCAGGGCCAGCCAGCCGACGTGACAACGTCAGCCTTATTGCATCTTTTGATTGATTGGTCTGAGCAAAATTGATAACAGGCAACACGTTAATACGTTTTCATTTCGTCATGTTATTAGATCAATATTGTTGGTGGCACAGTTGTTACAAATTGCGTTTTTGTGTCATATGGATGACAGTGGTGGATTAAGTCCGCTAAACTGGAAGCCCACGTCGTGCACGCCCCGCCCACGCACGGGAATCCTTTGCCTCAATATGCCCATCAGTCATGGCGAGCCTTTCACCGGCGTAATGCGCTCATATTGGAGTCAAAATGTATTTTGAAAAAAAAAAAAAAAATGTGAAGGAATCTCCTTGGAGGCGTCGCCCGAGACAATTTGCTCCTCGCTTTTGCAGATGGGAGCGATTACTCCGGCTGCTCATCTACATGCACTTAACAACCTTTGCAGTCATATTTGGTTAGCGTCAGCCTACTGGAAAGTGCCGCCGAGTCGCAGATGGCGAGGAGGAGATGGAGGCACGGATAATTGGACGGACGTTGCATTGTTCCACTTTTAAATCTCGGTAGAAGGCGTCCGTGCTGCGCTTTTTGCTCCAGGAGACTTATGCATTTTTAAAAATAACCTAAAACGGTTCCCAGGTGTCTTGCGAACCCCGTCCGTGTCGCGCTCTTGTTTTAGCCTTGCTGAAATCGGGCGCTTTTGAGGGGAAGGTCCTGCCTCTTGGCCTCCGTTGTCGTCGGTTGCGACCTGCTGGGCATCTCTGACTTGCCCTGTCTGAGGCAAATAGCGAGCATCCATAAAGAGAGTCAAATCATCGATTGTATTTTCACTCATGGCGGCAGCACTTCATCACAAAGCCGCCTCTCTACACTTCACGTCGTGTCGGGGTCCAAACATAACGATGACATTTCAATCCGGAAAAATTCAAAAGAGTTTAAAAGGGATGTTTTCAGAAAATATCAGATCACAAAAACATTTACTAGTTTGTGTATATTACTTCAACTATTTGGATATTCAAATAAAAATAAGGAATTGATGATTTTTTTTTCATGAGAGAAGTTGGATTCACACTTCCATCCGCCTCTCCGGGCGATTTCGAGCCCTGCTAGGAAGCTTGTTTTGGGAATGTGATGGGATGCGAGGCAGGCGTGCTTACCGCTTATCCACCGTGCTGCCTACCAGACCGCCATTATTTTCAATTTCGTGCCCCCCCTCCCCCCGAAGGGCGATCAACCGCAGTCTAAAAATCTCTGTCATAGACCATGAAATAAGGTGTAAATAAGGTACATTGATGACGCATAGAGCTTTAAATAAAAAAATTAAAAAAAATAGATTGCCAGCAGCAGCTGGCAAAGTCTTGCTGAGGTTACCGGAGTCAGTCGAGGCTAACTCCGTGTTTTTTAACGGTTAAAAATCACTTGGAAAAACAAAAACAAAAAATCTGAATCAGAACACGCTTCAGAAAATACATCCTTTTTTTTTTTTTTTTCACAATACACACAATTTGCGAAAATGTGTACGTTTTCGGGTACGCTAGGATTTCGTGGAAAGCTTTGGAAAATGCTCAAGGTGCCACTGGAGTTTGGGGGGATTTCCAGGTACCCACGGTGAACTGTAGCACTTGAAAGAAACACTCCGCAAAAACCCCTGCGGACTCACAAGCTTTCAGCAGCAGTTGTAGTTATAAGTCCAAACCTGAAACATATAGTGGCGCCGCTTCCATGCGTCGCGGCGACTTCTCCCCGGAGTGGCGCCGGCCACCTCTGAATCGGCTCTCGCTTCCAAAGTAAGCGCTGCTCACTCATGCGGCGCGCTTCCTTCCCCCCTCGGAGATCAGCAGCGAGCGCGGATGCGTTCAAAGGGAAACTCCTGCAGAGAAGCGGAGCGGAGTGGCTCACTGACGAGGAGGGAGGGGTGGGGGGGGCGCTTTGGAGTCACCTTGATGCTGAGACCGCAGCGCGCAAAGGGGTTTTTATTTACCTGACAAATGGGGTTACTTCCCGAGCGATCTGAGCGAAAGGACGGGTTGCTTAAAGCGCTTGTCGCTGCCTCGGTCTTCGCCTTGTGTCCGCAACCAATTGGAGGGACTGTCAAAGGCCTTAGATTCACTCGACTCAAGATGGCGATTCAACCATCCGGGAGTGTTCTGCTGCGCATTTTTCAAGAGCTTGGCTTCACGATTGCTTTTGTTGGGGAGCGCACACACACACACACACACAAACACACACACCACGGAGAAGCGTGTTGTGAACACTTTGAAATCGTGAACAGTTGAGCCCTTTTGTCTGGTCTGTGGGTGTGAAGCTGTCAATCAAATACCACTATTAAGTCCCGAGAGAAGCGGTTGTTAACCTTGTTCGAGGTAACGAACCCAACCAGTTCATGTGCACGTTCACTGAACCCTTCGTTAGTGGAAAAATAAAAATAAGATTTATTTACAAATTCAAGACATTAAAAAAAAAAAAAACACATTTATTAAAAACAGGAAAAAAGAAAATAAAATGACATGGAATAGGTTTCGGTGTTTTAAAAATGGTCTGACGTACTATCACGACAGTCACACGTTGACTACTGAGCTGGACTTAATTTCCCGCAGCACTGATTGGACAAGCAATGTCATGTGATCATCTGCAGCCAGCGATGGCCAAGCGCGCTCGTCAAAACTAATTGACATGCTGAGTCCGTGGCAGAGGCTCCGTCGGACCCCTGAGACCGATTCACCGAACCCCTCGGGTTCGATCGAACCCAGGTTGAGAACCGCTGTCCTAGACAGATGAGTGACGTAAAATGTGAGTTTTCGTCATTGCGGCATGGTGTCAAAAAATAAATAAATAAATAAACCCACAAAACTCTGGCGCCATCCCAATCGCTCCACTCGTCTTTTCCGCGGCAATTACAATTAGCCTCCTTTGATTTGCCTCCGTTTATGTCCCATTGACTCAGCGTGTCACGCTCAGCGCCTGGCAGACGGTCAGGAGGAGCGCATTATCAGCTCAGGATGCGCTCGTGTGATCAGCCCATCGCCTCCCCGTTCCGCCGCCGCAGGGCAAACGGAGGCAGCGCGGAACGGAAAGCGGATGATGAGGCCGTGATTTCTTCCTTTCTTTTATTTTTTCCCCACCCCTTCTTCTGATCGTGTGGTCACAGCGACTTGTTTGGCGAACGCCTCGACCAATTTTGTGCTTCGCGGAATGTCTAACCAGGCAGCCATATTTAGCTACAGGGAGATCAGAAATTATAATTTTTTTTTTTTTTTTTTTTTTGTGGCATCTTGGTTTGAAGGAACTATGTTGAAGTAAGTTGAAGAGTGAAAGTTCACGCTAAGTTTTACTTTGCTGCCATCTTGTGGCGACTTTATTCCAAGGAACTCTGTTGAAAGGAGTTGAGCATGTTCATTGGCGCCAAGAAACCATGTCAAAGTGAGTTGAGGAGTTTACCGAGACAAAAGTAGTGCTTTTCTGCCACCTTGCAGCATCTTGGTGCCAAGGAACCATGTTGAAGTGAGTTGAGAAGTTCCATTGAGACAAAAGGAGATCTTTTCCACCATCTTGTGGTTTCGAGAGTACATTTTAAAGGCCGCTATCAATTATGTCCATGTTTTTGCTCTTTTGTAGCGTGATGCCTCCTTTCCTTGGCTTTTGCCGTTAAAGCGTGAAACGGCGTGATCATGTCATAAGTTCACAGAGACGAGGTGTCGTCACTTTAATATTTGCCATCCGTCAAAGCCTCCGCCGCGTTTTATTCGCCGCCGTCCCTCCTCCGGAGTGGACGCCGTTAAGCTGTAATGAGACGATAAAAGACGGCCGAGTTACCGCGCGGAGGCAGACGTCCGCCTTTCTCGCCGTTATCTGGAACGTGTGGCCAATGTGAAACGGATTCCTGCTGGCCAAACACATCCGTAAAAAGTGCCCGGCGCCGCCGCCGCCAACGTGCTTGCTGTGTGGTTCTTTTTGTTTGAGTCCGTAGGTTAGCCTTTATGCACGCACGTGGACCAGAAATGATGATTGCATACGTTTTCCATCAAAAGTTGAGTGCTATTTTTTTTTTTTGTACTTGACTAGAATATCCTATTTGTAATCTAATAACACGCTGTTTTACTGAGGAGTTTTGACAGGCTCCATGTACATCCATCTATCTGTCCATATACTGCCCCCGTGTGGCCAAGTCACACACATCAGAAGGAGCAGCACAATGTCTATTGATTTCAAGCATTAAAAAAATAAAAAATGGCTCGGATGTGCTTCTGCGTTTTGTACGTTTACGCTCCAGGAAGCTACCGGCAGTATTGAGTTTTTTTTTTTTTTCTGTAAAAGCCCTTTTTGTGTTTTACACTCCACTTTCATTGTATTTGTAGGAAACTGCTAACATGACAGAAATCTGTGATACAGCCTCTTTTGTGCTCTCACACTCACAATGGTAAGCGCAATCGATTTACACCCGCTGTCTCTTGATAGGAATTAAGTCATTTTGATCCAAGTGGGATACCCTATTTCTGAAGAAAGGAATCGGTCCGTGTTCTGTTTGGTAAGAAAGGCTGCCGTGCGCCTGAACGCACGGTTGGCCGCGGGGTTCGAGGACACCGCTGCCGTCCTCCTTTCACGGCTGACAGAAATCTGGACGCCGGCGGTCACAAAGCCCGATTGGATTGTAAGCGCAGCGGTGGGTCGGGCCGAGCCGCGCGCCCGAACCACGCTTGGGGCGTGTGCGAATGGCCTGACAAATGAGGAGACGCTGATGTCTTTTTATGGTCCTGGAACCCCTTCAAGATTATTTTGCAAGGAGTCCGAATAAGCCTAAGACCATTTGAAAGTACAATAACTTCCATGCGCACCCCGAAATGCCACAGTCATCAAAAAAAGTTGCCTTTTTTTTTTTTTTTTTTTTGGAGAGGGGGAAAAAAAATCTCAGCTACGATAACAAAATCATATTTATGCGAATGAAGATATCTTAATTGAGGCCCCCTAAAAAGCTTTAGAATTCCATGCACATGCCCCAAGATGGCCA
Source organism: Hippocampus comes (assembly GCF_001891065.2). Taxonomy (NCBI): domain Eukaryota; kingdom Metazoa; phylum Chordata; class Actinopteri; order Syngnathiformes; family Syngnathidae; genus Hippocampus; species Hippocampus comes. The sequence goes on along the minus strand of NW_017808116.1, from coordinate 54,161 downwards.
CAATTTTTAGACGGTGCTGTGGCTTGACGAAATGAAGCTCCTCCACTCACTTCACCGCAGTTCCTTGGCACCAAGAAATACATTATCTCATCTGAAACAAAAAACAACAAAACAAATGGAAAAAAAAAATCAGGTGACTATTGATCTATTATTTATTTGTCATCTAAATTTATGTTACGATACATCACATTTGTTTCAGAGGTTTAACTGGGCCAGAGCTAATATCAGCCGGAATAATTGCTTTAGTTTCTATATTTTATTAGCGCGGCAGCAGTTGCGCAAATAAGATCCGACATCATCTGTTGTAAATGACCTTGGGGAACCCGCAAGCAACGGCTCGCGGACTCTCTCTTGGAGAACCCGTCATCGACAGCCCCGAGCTGCAACGTTCTAATCCCTCTCCCTCCGTCAAAATATGATGAAGCGTCCATCAAGAGGGAGGGGGGGGCGAGCGCACTTAGCGCTAATGTCATTATAGCATCCGGCGCGGCGGCATCATCAAGTGACAGTGGTGACGCCGTGCGCGTCCTCACTGATGGATCTCCAAAGTGACTTTCATAGTCGTCCGCGTGCGTCTGGGGAAGAAAAGGGAGCACGAGCGAGGTAACCCGGCGGATTCCGGGAGGCCTGAGAAGCGCCAAACATTCTAAAAATGGGGCAGCACGGACGTGGTTGGCACATCTGCCTCGCAGTCAAGAGATCCGGGTTCGAATATCAGTTGGGACATCCCTGGATGCCTTGCGTTGGTTTTTGCCGGTTCCTCGAAAACTGCCACTTAGGTTCAAGGCCGCATTAGAGCGCCTCGTTGTCAGCTGTGAGTGCACACGTCACACAGGGAGGGGGGAAAACAAAAAAAGAAGAAAAGCCATCGTGTGGATGCTCAAGAGCGCCCCGTTGAGATGTATCCCAGCCATCGGATGTTTTAAGTCGATTTTCTGTGGTTTTCTCTGGTGTGTCAGGTCCACAGGACAGATTTATTGTCGCTTTACATTTAAAATCACAGAGACAGAGGGTGAGGGAATTTCTCTGATTCGTTTCGCTCACTGAATCAATTTGTATTTTCGCTCGTGGGGGCAGTACTTCATCCGGAAACTGCACTCAGTCTTTTAGTGTAGTCGTGCATCCGCCCTTACATTTTCCGCATGAATCCGACGTCACAATTGAGGAAATTCAAAACCGCTCGCTCAGACGCATTTTGGGGAAAGAGCATCTCACTCCATCTTTTCTTTGTGATTTCACTCTCCAGAGACAATTGGCATAAAAGCTTTTTGAAGGTCAATTTTGCTTCATATAACCTCCATGTAAGGTGTTATATAAATTGCTATACCTTTGGGCGAACAAAGTTGCTTGTTCACTCCAAGGTTTTCCTCTCGAAAAAAATAAGAAAAAAGAACACATTCAACATCCAATACGCAGCAGAGCATCTGCATCAAGTTTGAGGAAGGCTTTCGCTCAGCGACGCTTGTTTGCTGCGCATTTTACCTGATTCATGCAAACTCGGCTTACCTCTGCGCCGTCGAATTGTCGCCAGATGTACCACTTGGCCCTCATTTGTGCCTGCGCTCACAATATGACCGCACGAGCAAATGTCGTCGTATTTGTGACTCCGAGCAAATTAATTTTTCCTGGCAATGTTGACACGACCGCAGTCATTAATGAGATCGACACAAGTGCTGCATAAAAATAAATTCTAAAGAACTGCATTGTAAGGTAACTCATTCATGGATGAAATAAGCTTTTGAGCGTCATCTGAAATCAAAAGCGCTTTGCTTACACCCAAACGAATGACTGTTGACCAAATAATTATCGCCCTCGTTCCCTCGCCGCCCGGCGTTGAAACGGAGCGGCGTGTTGCTTTTGAAATACATCGTAAAAGATGCGCGATGACTCGGTCGAAGAGTTGATCGAGCCGGCCGTTTAAATACACAAATGTCAACACAAAGGGTCACAAATGCTGCCGTCTCGCTCTTCAGTATCTGCGCCTGTGCCCGAATTAGTTTCCTCCATTTTTTTTTTTCGCGCTTTTGCATTGCTCACAATTGCTAATGGCATGAGGAGATTTCAATCAAAAGTGTTCAGGTCTGATAATTATATCTGAAACCTGGCGGACACTGCGGTGTATATACCGTATACTGTATATATATATATATATAGATAGATAGATATAGAAAATATGGTTGTCCTCTTGTTGTCTGTTTAAGAGGGAGGAAATTTCATCTGCACATACAGCAGATTTTTTGCAAAAAGTGCTGAGTGAGGATTAGAGAGAACTTTGGGGACCATACGTCCTTCCATGCTGTGGCTCCCGTCACAGATTGATGTCAATTTTTCATTTTTTTTCCCCTCTATGGTAATTGGAAGGGGGTAGAGCCGAGGGCCAGATGGATGCTGCCAATTTCCCCTGCGTTGGGCCACCTGCAGCTTTTTCAGCTCGAGGGGCGCCGGAATAGAATTTGGCATGCAGGACCCGACTTCTTCTGGCTAATGGCGGCAACCCGTTAAGAGAAGCCGCATTCCGGGGGGGGACACAGAGATGCCGTTCCCAAGCAGATTGCAATATTTCATCTCTCAAATGTGGACGCTGATGACGGAATGAAGAAATGTTTTGACGGCCAGGGCGATGGTGCTTTGAGGTGGCGAGATGTGATCTTAATGGTGCGAGAAATGTCTTCCACAGGAACATTTTTGGGGGGAACAGATGGTTGGTCAGGTTATCAATGTATGAGCAAAATAGATCCACTTCCTGGATTCAGCCATCTGGACTTGAACCATCCAAGCGGTTCATTGGCAATGCATTATTTATTTATTTTTTTTTTAGATGTGACTTTTATTTTATTTTATTTTATTTTGATCTGTACTCTTGTATTTTTTTTCTTTTATTATTTCCATGAGAGTATTTCCAAGCATCTCACAAGGCTCCACGCTTGAAAAAAATCGGTGATATTTCCAAGCACGTTTAAGGCCCCAAAGTGGCAAAGCCCCCTCAGCAGAGTGTGTTGGGTATTTATTAGCAAAGGTCTCGAGGCCTCACCTCCGGGGGCTGACTGCAATACTAAAACTGGGAAGACTATTCAGAAGTGTGGCGCACGCAAAGCAGAGCGAGCAAACTCTGGGATGAGTGCAAAGAGTCAATACGGAGCTTCCATCAAAGTAGAAGTTGATTTCCCACCGCCAGAATTGAGTGGGGATGAATCTGAAAAGTACTTCAAAACATGACGTCCGCTAGCCTTGACGTCCGCTAGCCAAAGACTGAGCCGCCTTGTGATTGCTTGAGCGGTCGGCACTTGATGTCCTCATCATTTCCACAAAAGCTGATCAGTTCCAAGCAATCAACGGGCTTGCTCGACCTTTCGGTTAGCATTAGCAGCTAGCATGAACTCACTGTCCTCTTGCGCTTCCTTTGGTCAGAGTGTCGCATCGTTAGCCACTGCTTGACCTACTTTAGCAATAATGCTAATTGCGATGAGTGTCGTTGATTTGCCATAAAGGAAGTGAGGATGCTTAGCTTAGGTGTTAGCCTTGTCACATTAGCCTTGCGCTATTTTGTTGTTGTTTTCATGCCACACTGATATTAACGGAAGCACTGAGTTTGACATCATTAATGCCAAATTCCAGTCGTCGCATCAAATGTTACAGAGAGTACATTTTACTCTTTAAAAAAAAACACAAAAACAATACAGTCTTTTTGGAGTATGTACTCGACGAAATTGATAGTTTAGTCAGAGGTTGCGCTGCACTGTGATTGTTTACAGCGAGTACAAATGAGGTTATTGTTACATGCATAACCGTTGCATCAGCAATCACTGGAATTATTCCTGTAGGGTTTTTTTTTTCTTTTTCACTACACTGCGTTTCATCATTGCTGAGCTACTTCGGGCCACAAATGATGATGTTTGGCTGCCCTATGAACACACGCGCGCACACACACACCCACGTATGCATTCATATTTAATAGCCTCATTCGTTCTCCTCACGTTACCCGCGAACGCGCGGCCACGACCATGTCATCAAGAAATCGCTTCATGGGCTGCGGAATTTTGTCGACGGGGAAAATAGCAGGCAATGCGGCAGGATAGAATTTAAAAAAGAAAACAGCGCTGGCCAAACATTTAGACGCCGTTAACGTGCCAATAATGCCTGATAACAGATGTGGGCAAACACCCGCCATCAACGTCCGAGCTCAGCGCTAATGCTGATAAGATGATATTTTTTTTGGGGGGGCGGGGGGGAGTAACTTTACATTATTACACAATACTTAGTGACATATAATAAAAAACTAATACTAAAACTAATAAAAATTACAATGAAACAAAGCATCAAAAAAATCTCATAAAAATAAACCTGCTCTCTAAACTAATCACATCACACTTAATTTTTTTATAAAAATTCGCAATTAAAGTACCTGTAATGGAGAATTACCAAACTATTATAACCCTGAAGATGACACGCGCTATAGAAATTCTTACGTCATCCTGAACTCAAGTGTGAACACAATACCGCCTTCAAAAATGTCACGTGGAGACATCCAGAAGCAAAAGCGAGCTTTTTGTTCATTTTGTTCCCTCGGAAAACAACAATGGTACTTAAAATGTGAGCGCCGCTTTAACAAGTGCCTTTCTTTTTTCCGCCGGCCGCCACCGTCTGTTTCTTCACGCTCGCGTGCGCGCTTAATATCCGCATTACGAAAAATGCAACACTTGTTGCCTTTTTACGCGAATTGCCGCGCTGATGAAAGTCCTTTGCAAGTGACAAAAATGATCGTTAGCGCGCGTGCGCGGTGAGAACGTTTCACTCACTCCGTAACCATCTGTTGGAATGCAAAGCAGAAGGGCTGCTTTTATTGCATCTCGGGGAAAAAAAAAAAAGCGCCACTTTGAATACAAAGCACTACTTTTGGTTGACAGGTTGAGCGGCGTAACATAAAAGCTGTTACGCGAATGTTTGATTTTTTTTTTTTCCTGCCTTATTCTCAACACAGTTTTAGCGACCCAAAAGACTTGAACGTGTGAAATGTTGAACCTGTTTGATTACTATAATACCCCCGCACTGTTGTATGTATTATTTCTGCGTTTTGATCACCTTTGCAAGTGGAGCGAGTGGGTGGTTAGGAAGCCGGCAAGAAAAGAGGCGGAAAGTTAAAAAAAAAAAACAGATGAAACCGCTGAGACACTTACTTTGAATTGTTTATATAACAATTAGCGGTTGCATTTGAGCAACATTGTGAGTGGAGAGAGTGGGTGCGTGCTATCGTGTGATATTTTGACGTCTTTGGTGTTTTTTTTTTCACGTCGGAGGGTTTAAAATGGCTGGCATTGAATGAATGAATCGATTTGTTGATATCTCGGTTATTTTTCCATTTTTATCAACTTTTCGAGTCGAGCAAATCGGTACATGTGCAAGGCAGGCAAGCGGTGGAGAAGAACATTGTTTTTAAAAAAAAATGATCTTCATCAATGACACACGGGGGAAAAAAAAAAAAAAACATGACCCGAAGACTACAAAATTCACTCACTAACTTGCGGAGCTAAAATGCTAATGCTAACAGCATGTGATGTCTGACTGGACTGTTTTTTTTGTGGGGGATGCGGTGAATAAATAATAAATGACTATTTTGTTGCTTTTGTTCCAGGCGCCCAGGGAGCCGTGTTCAGCAAGTCGGTGGAGACGCCGCACGTCCGGGCCGAGCCCTTCAAGGAGCTGCGGTGAGTTATTGTGGGAAGAAAAAGTCCCACCTCTCACTTATTTATTCCCACAAACGTCAGTCGACGATGCGACGAGATCACGCCTGAGGTGAGATGGAGCACGTCCGCCTTAATGAGCGGTGGCAGGCGTGTCGCACGTTTGCGAACGGACTGGCACGCGATGCGTAGGCCGCTGTCACGCATCTGAGGACAGTTGCTCGCGGTCCTAAAGAAAGTTCGTCGGAGGACAGGACTAATCACGCCAAAAGTCCGCTGCACGCATGCTTTTGGATTAAAGTTGATTGAGTCGGCACGGGCTGGTATTAAAATGACTGCTCTAAAATGATGAAATGAAAAAAATTTGTTAACATTTTTTTGTCAATATTTGGGTCAATTAACAAAAAAACGTTTTGGGGTCCAGTGTTCAGTTTAGATAAATAAAAAAGTTGACATTCCTCTTGTCTTGTGTCACTCCACTGGTGGGCTATTTTTTGAACAGACCCGTGGAATATTCATGTAGTCCTTGGGGCTAACGAGTACACGCCGGCACCATATTTTTAAATAATTATTTTAGGGCAATGCATATTAATCAGAGCACAAAGGCATTTGTGTTTGCAGCGTCTTCATCATCTTACTGCCTCCCTCCTCCTCCTCCTCCATGCGTAACTGCTCACCCCTCCCCTCTCTTTCAAGATGTAGGAAAAAAAGGGAATTGGATCCAATTAACTTCAGAGTCCAGTCCTATTGTGCTAGTTTTGCTGTCCCCTCAAAAAAGAAAAGAGCTCATGAGCGGCGACAGCCAATATGAGCGGTTTTTGAAACCTTGACTTTGTCAAATCTGTCATCAGCACATCCCAATTGAAGACTCAAAATTGTCCACAGGTATGAAGTAGTCAGCTGTGGCCTGCAGTTGACCGGAAACCAGTCCAGGGTATAAGCGGCTTCTCTTGCCGGAAGTCAACTGTCTTCCTGTCGGAAAGCTCGGATCAAAGTTTTTGGAGCACTTTCTGTCTTTCCTAAAGGCAACTCGTGTGTGGCGGGCTCATCTTGTTTGGGTGGCTCCTACTTTGTATAACAAAAGGTGCGCTTCAATCCGTGTCAGGCTTTTGATGTGAATTTGAAAAGCGGGCGGGAGGGAAACGAGCTGGAACATGAAGAGCGGCGCCGGGCGGGGAAAGGATTGGCGCACGGAAAAAACGAGCGCGCCAGTGTCGGAGGCACAAGACCGACATGAGACAAAAGATGAAAGTCGGGAGGGTTTTTAGTTTTTGGGGGCTTTATTGCCATCCAAGAAACGCCAGCGTGAGAGGAACTTTTGATGACGAAGATCTTATTGAATCTGATTTCACTCTGTTATAGGGAACGTTGCAAAGCCGCCTCATCGGGGCGAAGTAGACGGATGGTTCATTCGGTCCATAAGTAGGAAAATGAGCGCAAATGCCCGCTCGTCTCAAAGGAACCCCGCTTCTCTCATCAAAAGTCAACTGGGACCGACTCCAATCATACGCAAGCAGATGAAAGTGAACATGAGCGATAGGAGACATTTGAACAATCGCCGGTCCGCATTCAGTAATGTAAATGCAAATGTTTTGTGAGACTTGCCATTCATCCTCATATCAGACTCGACGGCTCGAGTCGACATGAGGAGATCCCGTTCGGGAGGCTCTCATATTAAACAAACACGGCGATATCTCTCGGGGCTGTCAGTTTTCCAAGCGACGCATCCGTCGGCATGTGTCCTTGCATCACGGCGACGACTTTGTGCCAAAGGAAAATGGCTGATGGATGCCAATCTTCAGCGAAAGATAAAAGGCAATATTTATGAGGCAATAAGGTGCAAAGTGACAAGCGGGGCGGCGGCTAAGAAGCAGTAAAACAAAGAAGGGAGGGTTTTTTTTTTTTTTTTTTTGGATTCTGTTTTGTTTTGCGTCGCAGGGACTTTGATGGACTCTCACTGCCGGGGAGGCAAAGGGAACATACTCCATCCAACCTGTGATGATGATCGTCCCTGGAGTCCGGCCGTATGGACAGGCGATTTATTGTCCGCAGCCCTCCACAAAACATAAGGACGCTCAAAGTGAAACTCCCGACGGAGCTTTCAAAGTCGTCGAGTGCACTTTTACAGAACAATTGCAACACGGTCCAACCTCTAAAGTGGAACCCAATCCGTTTTCACCGTACCTTACATAGATTCACGACACCGTGCCGGGAGGAGCAAAGCAGCCCCAAATCATAACACGGCATCATTTTGGTGCACCGTTAACCTCGGTCTGAGCAAATTTTGCTCCCGAATGCCCCGATAATTTTGCGATTTCGTTACACTCCACACACATTCCAACCACCTTGTGCCGCGTGTAAGCTAAGTAGTCCCAGATCACAACCCGTTACCATCTGCTGTCACTTCTCACTTCCGCCTCATTATTTCCCTGACTCCACTTTTCTTCATCGTGGTCATTTTTATTTTGACCTGCATTAATATCGTGCGAACATTGCTGATTACAAATAAAGGCCTTCCCCGAAGACGTTTTGTTCATGGATCTTAATGAAACACGCAAACTAATTAGCATTCTGCGCCGCTGTCTAAATTAAAATCTCATCACGTAACCTCTGCCCTCATCTAAGTCACGTTAATTCTGATGATTAATTAAACACACACACACACACGCACACACGTTTGATTTTTAGTTTAATTCCTTTTCCTCACTCTCTTTCTCTCTCTCTCACCGTGTGATGCAACCGTGCTCTTCCTGTCACCCCCGCACTCACGTCAACATCATCTATTAGCATTCACGCTACTAGCCCACGCCAAAGAGAAAACAACAAAAAGCGATTAGCGGAGTTCAGCAATGTTGCAAACACGGGCGAGACTTTAATCTGGCACTTTGCAAAACAAGAGGAAATTGATTGCGTCGTAAGCTACCGCCGTGAATACCGACGAGTTTCGGATCAAACGTCCAGAAATATGCACCTCGCGGAAAGTTCTCATCTATCGGTCGATTCATGGCCCAAACACCTGTTGTGACTTTTGCCATTCAGCCCCTTGTTAAGGAACAGCAAGTTGTCCAAAATGTACTCAAACATTGAACAGCCCGCGCGGTCAAAAGTGTAGGGGCCAAAATTAATTTCGACTTTGACGGTGACATTTATTCTCGCTAGCTTTTGTGAGTAACGCATGTGCGACCGCGCTCCTTTGTACATGAAAACGTTCCCCTTGCTTTCTCGCTGTTTCACTCTCATTTCCCCTCAGCGATCGATAAGCTTTCATCATCCTTTCAACACTTTGTATCTGCAACTCGAATCAAAGGTTAATAACCTTGGATGCCGCACGCTCATGCGGCACCCTGAGAGGGACGCGGGAAAAGAAACAGCGGAAATGATTGGACGCCTCTGACATAATCAGAATTTGCCGCCTCCTTCCATCCTTTCCCTCTCTTGCTTGTTCTGATATCCTCCGTCCTTGGTGGCGTCCTCCGCCGAGGCCGACGCCAGCGCTGGTAACACTTTGAGCTTATAAATATATAAGCGCAGGAGTAAATCGCAGGTTAAATGGCAATCTGGGCCGCTCTGTCGTGCGGCTGATTGCTTTCGTTTGGCTTTTGTGAGCGCGGCCGAGCGGACAAAGGACCTCGCTGAACAACCGCGGCCCCCGTGCATTGCCAAGCTCTCTGCAAAATGCTAAAGGTGAAAGAAGGGGAGGTGGAGTAGCCGAAGAAGAAAGAGGATGGATCTCTGCTCGAACAGCCATCAAAGTACGAATGCTGTTGATCGGGGTTGGTTTCTGGGGCCGCTTTGCTACATCAGGCATGGGGAACGGTGAAATGTCATTACTGTCGAAATTTCTGTCTCAGCCACAAGTCACGGGTCCTCCAACCAGCTAACGCATTCCTGTAAGTTCTGCGGCTGCCTTGCTGCATCGGGCACAACAAAATGTCAAAACTGTGAAGGTATCAAAAAATGCTGCCCTGTATCAAAAAAGCGCGTTCTCAGCCTCAGGTCACGGATTACGTTCGGGGGCTTCGCTAAATTGGTTTTCTGCTGGAGTCTGTGGACTTTTGTCTTTTCCATCCAAACAAGACAGAGCGATGACAGACATGTGATTGGGTTTTGTTTTCCAGGCTGGAATCACCCACCCGCTCCCTGCTCATGGAGGCCCCCAAAGGCATCCAGATCCTGGCCGAGGCCGGCGACATCCAAGCCATCTGTAGGAACGAGCTGCGACTGGAGTCCAAAGACGGAGAGGTGCCACACCGTGTTCTGAACATATTTTTGCCAAACTATTAGGGAGACGTAACGCTCGCAGCCGAATCGGTTTTATCGGCCAAGTATGTAAATACATCCGCGGTATTTGTCTCAAGCCGTCTTTCTCCGTTGAAATGAATGGCAATGCCAGCGACCCGTCGCGTCAATGACTCGGGGAAACTGCAAGAGTATTCGCAGGGTTTTGCAGAGGATAAAGAATATATGTCTGTCAGTACGGTGACATTGTCTGTCTCAATCAGCTATTCTCAAAATCAACCTGGCGCCAGCATACGAAAATCGTTTTGACACCTTAGTCCCGAGCAATATGTCCGATGATCAACTTTTTGCCGGTTCAGTAGGGGGCAGCATGGCAGCTTTTACCTGAAAAACGGGCGCACCAGTCAGTATTTAGTCCGTACGTCTGACTGGAACGGGCAGAGTGAAGTCAAGGTCACCTTCCTCCTCTTTGTTCATATCTGCAGCAGCAGGTCTTAATGTATACAACTAACTTTTGAAAAGACTTTTTTTTTTTGCCCCCCCCCCCCCCCCCTGCATTAATCCTCCTCGGCTGATGTGAAACAGATCTGACACCACGCCACTGCCGCAGAGCCAGCCAGGGAAATCCTTTTATCAGCGTCGGCTGATGTGCGGAACGGATCGGCGTGGAAGATGAGTGAGCGGGAAAAATGTACATGAAGCGCCGAGTTAGAGACAGAAAGAGGACGCAGGGAGGACGTCAGGCAAGAGGAAGGAAGATTGGGACTCGTGATTAGTCGCTTTAAAAAAAAATAAATAAATAAATGGCGATTGCGTAACACGTCGTATTTCATTAGCGCATTTTTCAACATCAACACATTAGGGACAAAAGGAAATTAAGAAATGGAATCATTTGGCTTTTTTTGGGGGTGGGGGGGGGGTTCCTCCCTGGACTGGTCTCCAGGCAATCGCAGGGCACGGTTGACCTTTTGGTGACAGGAACCCCGGACCGGTCGCAGGGCACAGAGCCGTGAGACGACACGATGTTTGTCGTTAGCGCATTAGTTCAAAGGTTATCGCTACGCTCGCGACGACGTCGACGGCCCGGCCCGACGCTTTTTGCTTTGGATTGATTTTAATTGTGAATGAAAATCGTGGCGGGCAGCATTTGAGCAACAGCGTTGTTGTTAACCGGCTTGCTCTCTCTCTCCATTTGTATGCATTAGCTTCCAATTTATTACAAAACACCTTCCGCTTCCATTACCTTGTACAAAATGGGATTTTGTTTCTCCCGGGAGTGCATCCGAAGGCATGAACGGCGGTGGCATCGCGCGCCTCCCTTTTAGCGGCACTTTTGCAGGAAGCCTTTTGTCAGAATGACGACCTTCCGCCATTCACTGATTGGCTCGCAACCCCGCGCGGCGACCTGCGCCACACTCCTTCTCTCGAGGCCGACCGGTTGTCAGGAGAGGAGGTCGCGCGACATTTCTGAGGCGTCGGTGGGGGTCACCCGGCTCTGCTCCGAGGTGGCGTTTTGCCTTTTAATGGGCGACGGGAGCAGACCCTTGAGTCGTCTTTTTTTTTTTTTTTTCTTCCACTCACGGCCGAGGCGCGAGTCTCACGGGAATCCGCAATCGATGTTGGCTTGGAGCGAGTCGAAATGGGAAATGGGAAGAACTGGATGTGATGCAAACATGGGACTCGATTTGCACGCAATGTCTTGCCGAGGCCCCATTAAGGCTTTCTCTCGGGGGCCGATCCCTTCGATATATTTTCAAACTTTTTTCTTGTTGTTTTTCGCCAGAGACATTTTGAAAGGTATCGACTGGTCATGAATGTGCTTTGACAGTTTACAAAATATGCATCACCCGTTTTGGCCTGACAAAAATCTCCAGTGTACAGCGACGAGTTTTCCGAATTTTTGTCACCATTCAGAACGCTTTGAAAATATCACAAAGGTGTCACACTATACAGCAGTTTATTTATTCTTGACTCTTCTTCCTTTTTTTTTTCCAAATGAATTGTAGATTTACGATTGAAGAAAATGTTTGTTCAAAAGCACCTTCTTTCCAACGGTACAATCTTTTGGTTTCAAATGAACTTGGAAAAACATGTTCGCGTAACAGCGTCTTTCGAGAGCGAGCCGGTCACATAATTCAGCCTCATCTTTTGTGGAGGCCAATAAAAAGCAAGTGATCAGCGGGGGCGGCCGGAGGCTGACTGTTCTTGGAAAGCACTTGCGGTGAAGCGAAGGAGACGTTGGCCGAGGTAACGCTGCAGAAGAAAAACAGCTTCAAAAGGGAGAATGTGGCCAAGGTCAAATTTGAACTGAGTGTCAAAGGATTATTGTCTTTTGGTTGGGGGGGGGGGGGGGTCATTCCTTTAAGGGTACCTCTGTGTCCACGCAAGCTGCCATTTATCCAAATCGAATGCCTCACACATATTTGGACATCAGAAAGTATCCCCAAAAAGTTCGGCAATAAACAGCAACAATGTGCAAGATGTAACCTGCTTGAAATGACTTAAAAGAACAAACTTTTCTGATCATTTTGGTAAAGCGTCCACAGCTCACTGTCATCGAAAGAGTCCGCATTAAAGCACAACATGATGATCTCTGGGATAAGTAGGCAGGTGGCTGACGTCCCGGTGTCAAAATGTCCTGTCGGAAATGGTAGAAAGTCAAAAGCACACCTTTTTGAAAGAGTCCGCATTAAAGCCCGACTTGAAGCGCGATTCTGTCTGCCAAAAACTTTGGTTGGGAAGACGCTGTCCAAACGAAGGAAGAATGAAGTCGAGAATGTTAAGTGAGCGCTGAAATGTGGAAATCATCCACATTAAAGCACTTTATGATTCTGAGGCAAATAAGCGGCCGGTTCAATTTTGAGTATGAAAACGGGGCAATTCAGGTTCAAAATGGCCTCGCTGCAGCGTTTCCCCATTTTTGACTTGCTCGTCGGAGCTCATCAGCCTTCTTCCCCCCCCCTGTCTGGTCCTCCAGATCTCCCTGGACGCCCGCCGCATCCGCCTGATGCGCCTACCGGAGGGGAAGGCGTCGGCCGGCGCCTCGGCATCCGGCACCAGGCAGACGGTCTACGAGGTTTGCGTTTGCCCCAACGGGAGACTTTTCCTCTCCCAGGCCGGCACCGGCTCCACCTGCCAAATCAGCAACAACGTCTGCCTCTAGGACTACCGAGCGCCACCTTAACGAGAGACGTCGGACTCGCGGCGTCTCAGGTGGAACAGTCCCTCCGACTGATCTTTGAGGCCCTGATCTGTATTTTTCTAAATTCGGTGGTGGGGGGGGGAACTTTCTGTATTTATTATGTGATATTCCGTCACTTTCTACGTAAGGGAATTTAATCCGCTATTCTAACTGAGACTTTTTTTTTTTATTTTAATGTGCACTGATCTGGACGGAGTCACGCTTTTGGGAATATTGAAGAGGAATAATTGCTTTGAAATGGCGTGACCCAAAACTGCCATGCACACAATTTTATGAAAGGTGAGAGACGCTGCTGATTCGACGACTCTCCCGTCACTCATCTTCTCGTTGGAATTTTTTTTTTTTTTTTTTTGCGTGGAGTTGAAGGATTTACAGGAAGATGAGCCACTCGGCAAATGTATGAGACTGACACCCTCATGGAAAGCTCTGCCCCAAATGTTGTTTTTCATGTTCTCCGTACATTTTCGGATTTAAAAAATGTTTCCATGGTTCAATGGTAGAAACCGAAAGCATCCGCCTTAAAGCACTTCACGATGCTGGATGCGCACTCAGGCAGAAATAGGCGAAAAAAGATTCTTGCTCCAAAAGATAGACCGTCGAGAGCGCTTTGAAATCAAAAGAGCCCGCATCAAAAGCGTCACATGACGCCAGATGCTCCCGAGTAGAGTGGGTCAAGTTTTGTGTCTGGAAAAAAAAATGGAGGGGAATTCAGAATTCGAGAGACGGATGAAAATTTCCCAAGATTTCACATGAGAGGACTTCATGATGCCGGATGGTTTCTGAGGAGTATGAATTGGCGACGTTCATTTTGGTTCCAAAATGGCAACTCGTCGAATGCACGCAGAACTCAAAAGAGTTTGCATTAAAGCACCCCCCCCCCACCTCCCACTGGCATTGGATGAGCACTGTGACAAAATGGCGGCCGGCTCTAAAAGGTTCATTCTTCATTTCCCGTTCAACGTGGTCCAGCAGAATGTGGAGAGCACCCCGCGATTTTGAAAGTGTCTACATTAAAGCCTGTCATGATACGAGATGATCTCCGAGACAACGGAGCATCCGGCCCACACATCAGCGTAAAGAAGGTGAATTCAGTGTTGAAATTCCTCCAGCCTGTTGACATGGTCAAACCTTGAGACCACACGGAGATTTTCAACGAGTCCACGTGAAAGCACCTCATGGGATGAGACATCCTCTGATGGCGGATCGTCAAAAGGCGCACTCCGATCGAAAGAGTGGAAGTCCTCCATGACGCCAACCGGTCTCCGAGACAAATACGTCTCAAATTTGGATTTGAATGAGTTGAATTCAGTTCTTGACCCTTCGTCCTGGCACAGCAAGCCTCACTCAGAAATTTTGAAAGAGTCCGCATGACAGCATGACACGTTGGTCCAATATATTTGCAGCATTACGAATCCCTACTTGGCCGGCGTGGGTCACTCCAAATTGGAAGCGGCAAACTCCCCGATATCTTCCTGATCCCGACGCAAAACAAATAAATAGTTTGAATTCAAAGTCAAAAGAAAGGCAGAAAGCCTGAGGAATTTTCATCCCGCGTGCCCACCGAATGTTCCGGCGAATTACAAACGCTACGGGCGACACTCGAGCTGGCTCCGAACAACATTTCCGACGGAAAAAAATGTCATGACTTGACTGTGAAATCAACATCTCTTGTGCCAAAATGTCCCCAATTTTTTTTTTTTTTCTTTGTGCCACCATCCCGGCTCCCGAGGGCTCGTTTTGTGGAGATTGTTTGGACTGCGATGTGGTCGACAGCTGCGGTCAGTCACCCCCTTCTTGTTTCTTGCACATTTTGTTTGAGGAGGAAGTGCGCCTGTGCCTTACACTCGTGGCAAAAAGAAGCACATCGTCATCATCATCATCGTCGTCGTCATCGCCAACAAAACACGGCCTCCATTTTCCCGCCTTTTTCTCCCATGTGAATGCAAAGACCGATTCATCATGTCCGCAAAATTTAAAAATGCGCACCTCATGTTGAGCAAGTTTCCTCAAACGACGACCTCGCGCCGACTTGTGTTGTTCAAATCAACGCAGGCCGTCCGTCGTCATCAGATGCCGACGATTGCTTTCAACAAAAAAGTGGAGTGAGTGAGTTGAAAAGCTTCTTTCCAAGAATCACCTCTCCGGTTGAGTAAATAATCGGCCACGATTTGAGGGAATGTGCTTTTTTTTAATTTCAAAGCTTTTTTTTTTTTGTGATCAAATGTACAATCCGATTGTGTGACGCCTTTTGAGTTGAATCGTTTTCGCGATCGTGCGTGTGCATGTCTTCATGTGTGTGTTTGTGTGCGCACACGTGGTCTAAGGTCTTTGCATTCTTACCTTAAGTGTGCCGAGTGTTAAATGTGTGCTACTTTGACTTTTGACCTTTTGTTTTCGTTTTTCTGCCCAAATACAAACAAAGACGAGGGGAAACGACGCTTGAAATGAAATCAGCTTGTTTTCTTTGGTCCTGAACTTGTCAAACATTGTTTTTTTTTTTTGTTTTGTTTTTTTTAATGGTGCCCAAAAATAAAAGGCATTGTTCAGAGTGCTCGCACTTATTATTTTGGACTCTTGTCTTTATTTCTTTACAAAACATTGTGGGTCTCGCCGCCGTGCGGCGAGCGCGGTCGCAATTCGACAAAAGCTCACCTCCGAACTGACGTAACTTTTCTAAAATTGTCCTCCGGATTGTCCTTCAAACAAATGCTAAAAAATAAATAAAACAATAAAAACGTGTCGGCACGATCTCATGGCCGTGCCGCAAACGCGAGCCCGACTCGACACCTTTGCACCTTTACTGGCGTAATGCTTCGAGCTGATATGGTCGATTGACCCCCATGACCTCTTGAAGTAAGTGTTCAAAAACTGCGAGTGCGTGAAAGTTATTCCTCCCCCTGAAGTCAATCCCAATCTGTTATTTTTTTTTTCCCCGTAGCAGAGTCGCTCACAATTAGCAAGCAAATCACACGCCTGCTTCTTGAAACTTGTGCTTCAGCGAATCTTGTCGCCCTCACCCCCACCTCCCCCCACACCCATCAAAAAGGTTCGGCAGCTCAAAAGAGGGAAAAATCGACGAGCTCGACAACACCTCATGGGCCTAAACGGGAAGGAAGCTAATGAGGCGCGGAGATCCGCAAAAACAACTTTGAGCGTCAACCCTTGCTGACTTTTGCTTGAGATCAACACCGAAAGTTGACTGTGTTTTCCAAAATCTTGCAAGAGGGGCAACATTGTACCTGCAGATGCAGGGAATGCAGTTCACGAGGGCGTTCGCTTCGCCTTTTTTTTTTTTTTTTTTTTTTTGCACCTTGTCTTGTGCTGGCGGTTCGGTGGCTCGAGAGGAGAACGATGCGCGTTGCGGTACGATAAGATCTGAGTAATACGCAGCTGCCGCGAACTCACCGACGTTGGCCGGATAATCAGGCGCAGACTAATTGACGAAATGTTGCTCTTAAATTCGGCCAGCGGGCGAGCACGCAACAGGAAGAGCAATTTCCGCCGGGCTTATGAAGCGGCGTTGAGCTCGTCCTTCCTCGGCTTCCCCCGCCTGCACGCCAGCTCCAAATTATTTTCTGTCACGCTCACGATTTAAGGACGGAGAAGAATGGACTTGGAGTGTCATGAGGGGAAAAAAAAAAGCTATTAAACTATTATCCAAGTGAAATCATATTTTTGCACAAAGACGACAGTCAGACTGGAAATAAGTGACCGCTGCGGCAGTATTTGTTGTTTCTGGTCAGGGATAAAGAATATATGCCTGTCATGATTGTCACCTTGACTTATCTGCGCGTGTTCTTGCTGTTTGTGTTCTCGTCGCCGTTAATGAATGCCACAAGAGGGATGTTCGTTTGCTTTGTCTGTCTGTTGTGTTTCGCATTGTGCGTTAGCATTAAGCTAGCAGACTTTGCTCAGTTACGAGTTTCGGTTAAACACACAAAGCCTTTGTTTTATGTTTGGTTCTACAGTACACTGAACCGGATGAGGGTTACAGGCTTTTATTTTGTAAAATGAGAACGTGTTGGTTGGCAACAAAAATTGCAAAATCGTTTTTTCTCGTCATCTTACAAATCGCTATTGACGAATACAAAGTGGATGGCAGGCGTCAAAGCGCACAAACAGCCCCCCCCCCCCCATCGGTAACGCGTTAAAAGTGTGGCGTCGAGAAGGAAGCGTGTGTAAGCGAGAAGCAGCGAGACGAGCGTCGGCTCATTACGAGTCATTGAAAGGCGCCACGCCGCCGCCGCCGCCGCCGCCGCCGCCGCCAGCTAATGAAGACGCCGCCGGCTGCACAAGCGCGCCTCCCTGATTGTGTCAATCAAAAGTCAACCTTTCGGAGTGAAATGTTAACTTCCAAGCTCCGCCCCCAATATTTTGCACCCTGCGACTGGCTGCTGTGTCCTGCGACACGCTGCTTTTCTCGCCACATATTGGCTGGACTGGACATCAGTTAACAGCAACCCTGAGGCTGCTAAAAAATGGATGGCCTACCCCGCTTCTCTCACCCCACCAAAAAAAAAACCCATCAGGGTAACCTATTCCTCTCACCAAAAGCCATCTTTAATACCCCACTTCTCTCGCCAAATATTGTGTGGATCATGCTTTGGTCACCTGCAAACCTTCAGGATAAACGGATGAGATGGTCTTCCGTTACTCCTCAGATGGAAAGAAAAACGTGTCGTCGCTGCAGTTTGTCACCCCGAGTTCCTTAGAAGGGACATCAAAGACAATGAGAAGGTGTGTGAGGGTTTTTTTGTTTGTTTGTTTTTTTGGGATGCGGCCTCCATCGACTTTTACGCCATCTGCCAACGCCCGCGGGCTGTTGCCTCCTCCGAGTGCGTTTATGATTTTATTTTCTTCTCCTTTCCGAGGTCTCTTTGTCTCTTTTGTTTGCGTACTCGGGGCCGCGATGATTCCCTCCAACGCAAACTTCGGCTGAGAGTCGGCACAGCTGCGGTTGCTCAGACGCCATTCACAAATTCATTCTGGATGTCGACACGCCAAGTGTCCCGGCACTACTTCTTTCTTCCTTGTGTTTCGTGCACTTTTCCTTCCCTCCCTAATAGCTTCCATGCCGAGTCTTTCTCTTTCACGGGCAAGGCGTGGGATTAACGGCCGCCGAAGGAGCCAAACGGGCGTCCGGGGAGTTTACCCGTCAGGACCACGCGGCGGCGGCGGCGGCTCATATATGGATGAGGGCCGGAGGAATAAGGGGGGAGTTGCGGTTTGAACAGAAGGGGGCACCGGGCGAAGGCGTCATAAATAAAACGTGATGCGGCGGGCAGGGGATGTTTACACCCGTGGATGGATGGATGGGAGTCGGGTTTTTTAAGGAGCCAGCAACGGCCATCTCGAGACTCGTTCTGTTTCCTGATGGTCTCGGCGGGGTCCCCTCGCAGTCGTTTTCTCTCTCGCTCGGACTGCTGTCCTGAGGTCATGCGGCAAAAACAAGGGAGGGGAGCGGTGAGGGGGTGTTGTGATGCGGCGGTCGTCGGTAACCCCCACGTGGACAACAGTATTCAGACACCAGGCCTTCTTTTTTTACAGCGGTGTCTTAGAAATGCCATTAGTCGGTTACAGTCCCCCCCGCCCCACAAAACAAACACCCAAAATCGTTCTGTGTACTTCTCTGACGGACCCGAGCACTCCATAATATTGTACTTAATAAAAAGTCACAGTCATGACAGAATGAAGTAGATTTCAATTTAAATTAATGGCACTTGGGGGCAGCAAACGACGGACAGACAGCGTTCATTGAGACATCTTCACTCCTCTCTCATCTCATTGGTGCGGCACTAATGTTAGTCGTTCTACGCAGAGGATCAATAATATACCGTATGACTTTTGAGTTCTATTATATCATGAATTGACGTGCGTTGCTGCAATGTTGCGTTCAGTCCATTGTTTGAAGTTACTGCGACTTAGATGCGCTTTAGCGTTAGCATTAAATTAGCTGGCTTAAAGGGTTAGGATAACGTATGTGATTGTTTTAAATCCACAAGGTTTCATGTGTTTTTCATGGACTTTTTATTCCGTGTACACATTTTTCTCCTTTGCCGTCTCTGGCACCCTTCTGTGGCAGCATCGCAAAAAAAAATAAATGACAAACATAACCGGTTGCTTCGCGAATGACTTACTGAACCGTAACGTTTGGGATGAACCGTTTTCCTCTGCAAGGAGACCGAAGATGAGTGTCGGACGGCTTTTTCTTTTGCTCTGACCATTGCACGCTTTGCTGCGTGCTCCCGTTTCCCCTCCACTGACGCGTACAGCCGATTTGACTTGACATAGTGTGAGGGAGGTATGAAAGGTAGACGCGGTGACATCACTCCGACCCATCGGCTCGCACACCACCCGTCGGCCCTTTCGCACCCCCCGCCGAAATGGCATCTCACCAAGAGCTGTCAGCTGCTTTGCTGCTGCAAGCGAGTTTCGTCGGCTGTCCTTGAAAAGTGTGCGTGCGCACCAAAACAGCGCAAAGTATTGCAGGCGTTGGAACCGCTTTGAAAGGGGTCATATGAAGGGAAATTGACTTTTTAATGTCTTGTATACAAATAGTTGCACGACTGGAGCGTCTGCCCACGCATCGAGTGTGAAATCAAACAAGCAGGAAAATCATTAGCGAGTGTGATTGCGGGTGAGGATCTGCTGCTCTGACTGCAGCGAGCGGTCTATCTTGGCAAATGTGTCTCCGAGCGAGCTGTTCGACACTTGCACACCACTGTTTTCGAGTAGTGAAGCTTATTGACATCGTAACCACCGCCGAAGCCGAAAGGTAAGCAGAGCTGCGGATGTTCTAATAATGTCAGGCTACAATGTCGACGTGTGGAAAGGCACGTGCAAACGTCGAGGATGATTTGAGAAATACAAGTCCCAAAGTGACGAGAAAACTTAAAAAGAAAGACTGTCGATAGACAGACAGACACCATATTTTTCGGACTACAAAGCGCACATTTTTCAAACATTAAAATTAGAGTTCGGACTGTCACCCAAAATCCCTGTTCCCTAATTTTGTGGAATTCCTTTTGGCGGTTGGCAAAAAAAAAAAAAAAAAAAATGCATTGCCGCCAGTGGCCAGAGAGTGGCAGTAATGTACCAAAAGTATTTGGCGACCATCAAAAGACAGAAGAAGAAATGGAGCCCATAAATGGTAGTAATGGCAACTAATGTGTGACTATAAAAATACCAGTAGTGTTTGTTTTTCCAGTATAAGAATGTTTAAGTGTTACTCTTGATCAATGCGGGGTGCAGTACACGTCACGATCATTTAGTTCTACATAAGCCTCGTCGTTGAGATTGCAATCCCGTGCATCCTATGCATTAGCCACACTCGATGCAAATATGCCGTAGGCGTGTTCGGAATTAACTTGGTTTCTCCGCTCGCTGTTTTATCCATCCTCGCATGCAGCGAAGAGGATTTGAGGCCAAGGCGGCGTGTTGCGTGCCGTCGAGTGCAATTTAATTACATGCTTTGCTCTGGTAAAACGGGGGGTGAAAAAAAAACTCCTAGGGATGTAACTAATTGAGCTCTCGTTTGAAGGATAAACAAATCCGCTGACTTCCATCAGTCTGCCTTCACCGGAAGAGAGCAGGGGGGAAGCTACTTCCTGTCAAAAGGCAGTGAAGACATTCATGACGCTGAATGTTTCATCAGGGTTTGGAGAAAGTGGACTATAAAAGCTGTGGGAATAATATTAATCATAATAACCACAATAATGATATTAATAATACCGAAAACAAGCAGTGACTTTTGCTTTGAGGCTTCTAATTTTGGAGAGTCAGAAAAAAAAATCCTCTTTTTGATGCCGATGCTGCAGCTCAGTGGATGAACGGGTTCAAGTTGAGTTCACTGTCAGAGCCGCCCGAACTTCTCCACCTACTGTCTTCGCTCGTCTTTTGTGGGAAGACACGCTCGAATAGCTCGAATCTGAGCCTCCTTTTGTTTGCACGGGTCTAAGTGGAACAAGAGTTACAAGTCAACACGGCGGTCGCGTCATATCGCGAGTAAATGGGATAAACTTTTCTGTCATACGTTTTTCCTCTCGTGGTAGGAACAAAGTAAGAAGCGCCTGGAAAGCGCTAGCAGTGACTTCAATGCGGTGAAAGTCAAACTTGAACTACCATACATTGTGACGCAACTACAATTGCTTAATGGGACTATTCTGCCGATGCCCTGCCTGCATATGTTGCTATAGAACTTGTATTTAAATATAATTTATAATTATTTACAATTACCGAAGTATCGATTATTATTATTGTTATTATTCAATCAAAGGCGAAGAAAAAGCTCGCAATTAGCAGCGAGTGGCTAACACCTGTGGCTAGCAAAACCGGTAGCTAACGTGAACCATTAGGGAGTGAAATAGGGTTTTTTTTTTTTTTTTTTAATCTATATCGACGTCAGCAAAGCAGTAAGCATGGATCACCAACAACCAAAGGTAAGACCCTTGTAGGATAATTTTGACGCCACGAGGGCAATGTATAGTCACGTCCCACGACGTGACTTTTGCAAAGGTTTACGAGGCTACAGTATTAGCTCGATGCTACTCAGTCGGTGTAAAAAAGAATGCGTTTTGCAGTGTTACTAAATACGTGTTTTTGTGGTGCCTAAGCATCTGCAACAGGGTTGAGCCAAGCACACCACAGGACAAATAAAATGCCACCTATAAAAGTATACTGTGAATGGTCGAGCTGGACAAATCAAAAGCATGTGATGGCCTATTGCTTGTTTTTCTTCCCCAAAATATCACCAAAGAATCGTAAATAAATGGTCCGTTTTTCCAAACAAGTTGGTGCTTAGATTGTCCTGGAATGACTTATAAGTTGAGGGGTTTTTTTTTTTGCATTGAGACTCTCATTTTTTGTGTGTGTGTGGTGCTTAAAGGTGCATGACCAAGATGGGGAATAAAGCTGACTCACAAATGCAAAAGGACATGAGGTAAGCTTAAAATTGTGCTCACTAATGGGATCATCCTTGAGGAATAATAGCATCTTTTAAGTATCTGTGAGGTGCTTTTTTTTTCCCTTTTCCTTAAGTGTAGCAGAGTGATGGAAACGATGATGCGGCCATTTGTGCGCTCTTCATTGCAAAGGCAAAAATCAATTCAGATTCTTTCCTTCATTTTCAAATTGTAAAAAAAAAAAAAAAATGTGGCTGGCTTTGTGAGCGGCCTCTAGATTTGCACCTCTGCAAAAATGTAAAAAGAGCGCTACCCATATGCATTATGCATGATTCATATTGCATTGGCAGATCTTCCGCAGGGAAACTCTTGAGATGACCAAAGAAGAGTTGGCAAAAGTACTCGCTCTCTTTGCTTACGTAGCAGTAGAGTACTCTGGTACTCTAGTAAAAGTACATTTTCTGATCAAACTCATGTATTTGAGTAAAAGTCAAAAAGCACAGACAATGTGTACAAAAAATGTGGGGTTTTTTCACTGCCAATGAAATACAGTACAATACAGTACCTGTTTTGATTGCCACAAGAAGTAACTGCAGGAGGGTTTCGTCCCAAAAAAGTCAAAAGCAAAATGCACCAACTCACTTTCTCCTTTGCTGAGCTGAGGCCTAAAACTCAAAATTGAATGAACGTTCGAGGCAACTATTCCCCAACCCAAATATCGGTAACATTTTGCGCATATTTTTTCTAAACACCTTTTAGGTGGAGAGGGCCTA
Source organism: Hippocampus comes (assembly GCF_001891065.2). NCBI lineage: Eukaryota > Metazoa > Chordata > Actinopteri > Syngnathiformes > Syngnathidae > Hippocampus > Hippocampus comes. The sequence goes on along the minus strand of NW_017808116.1, from coordinate 31,369 downwards.
AGGGGGCCATGGAGTACCGGGGGGTGTTTCACAAATTACATGCAGACTTTTTGCATCAAGTGTCAGGCCCCCCTCGCTCCTCCTCCTCGAGCTCAGTCCAAGTCAGCCTCAGCATGAGTCGTGACATAGCAAACGCTGCCCACATGGCTCCCGATACTCACCGCTGCACTTTTTCCGCCGGGACTATTTAATTGATTAATTCCAGTATGGCGGTGAAAACGCCGCTGCGGAGGTCTTTCAGCGAGCATGTCAAAGTTTCCACCAACAGGGCTTGGGACGTCTTCTGGAGGAGTGTGAGGGAGAGGCGGCTGTGGGGTGAGTCGCGATGGCAACGGCCACTGTCCAGTTTTTTTTAAAAAGCCTTAAAAAGGATATCGCCCCCCCCCGGCCCCTCAAAAAAAAAAAAAAAAACTGTCAGCCCTTTGCCCAACATTTTGAAGTGATGTGTAAAATGTGAAATTTAAAACTGCGGTAAACCGTTTTCCATTTTCCATATTTAAAACCGTTCCCAGCTGTCTCCCGAACATTTTTTGTGACGCGCTTTCGTGACAATACCCTCAAGGTATTTGTGAAGTTTACGAGATCAGTTAGAAAATCTATGCATCCTGTTTGAATGTCTTGTTGGAATAAATCCATCTTTTATTTGTTTGCCAAGGACATGCAAATTAATTCTCAAACATTTAAATGCAATTCCGGGTGAACGTGTGGTTTGACCAAGGGGGGGGGGGGGGAACAGTTCTTTTGATCTACTGCACCGTAACTGCTCAGTAGCTAAAATTTTATTTGGGTTGTTAATTTTTTTTTTTTTTTTTTTTTTTTAATGACGTGTTAACGAGATGTGAAATTGCAGTTGGAGGAGAAATTAAGAGAAGTAAGAGTAAGATCTGGAATTTTCTAGTAAGCAGCCTACTCAAATCGTCGGTGGCCCAGTGGAAAAAACAAAAAGCAGTCATCAAAGTGTATTGTGTGGCTGCGCTCTCCGGCCCCCGCATCCACAAAAGAGTTGCGAGCGACCACTGATTGGCCGTTTCACGACTGATTTGACGCTGCATTTGGTATTTCTGACGCTGGTGAAAGTCGTGCGTGGGGGCTGGCATAAATCAGTGGGGGGGTTTTGTTTTGTTTTTTTTGCATCGTGTGTGAGGAAAATGAGTCTTTCATTATTTCATACATTTTTGGTACGGCGGACCTGTTTTGGGGGGCCGGCTGCTAAACGTCAATGTGACCCCGCCCCCTATGCTCTGATGGGACCTCCTCAAGGCAGGCAGGGGTCTCGGGTGTAAAGGTGACGTTGGAATCGAGGGGGCTCCGAATTGTGCGGCAGTGAAGCTCAAAGCTGCTTTGACCCGAAGCTGGTTTGGGATTTTTATTTTTTTTTTTTGGTTCCCTGAGAATGTTGACACGAGATCCAGCTGTGCTCGCTGGAAAGTCAACACATGATGTCAGAGTGGCGGGCCGATTGGCAGAGGCGTGTTATGTAATTTGCCGCTTCACGACGATCACGTCATCCGAGAAAGAACCCCGACTTGTGGGTCCCCAAAATAATGATCGAATCCCTTCGTCAAAGAGCCATTTTTGCGGTTTCCTCCTTTGGCCCAGTTTTACCTCGCAAAGATGAAGGCGGCGGGCTGGTGACGCAGAGCTCCATCGAGCTCCGTCGAGGGCAACGTTTGACACCAGGCTTGCCAAGTTGCCGCGAACGATTGCAATTCGCGTGCGTTGATCGGATCGTCGCCTGCGTTGGCGCGCTCGTATTCGGCGACGGGAATCGAGTTGCTTGATTTAGTCGCGCTTGAGCTTGGAGCCTCGGCAGCTGTTCTAGCGTGAATATTACAGACGGTCGAGGAAGTAGAAAGTCGTCGGCAGAGCAGAATGTCACTTCCGCAAGGCTGATGGCCTGTCAATATCGATTGCCGATCATATCGACAGAAACAGCACACAGATTAAGTTGGCTGGAGTTGCTTTGTTTTGTCACGGTTTCCTTTTGTGTCTTGGAATTAATACAGAACCTCCTACTGCATTTTTTTGAGGGGGGGGGGTAATGATTGAAAGACAGACAGTCAACGTTGACCTCATTAGTGTTCTTGGCTTGCAAAACCGATTTATTGGGAATCTGCGCTCGCTCGCCCCGTCCCGTTCCCTCGTCTTCATCATCCCCACGTCTCAATATTTACGCCTCGATAACTCCCGGGCCAAATAAGGTCTCTGACCCGAAGCGCCGCGGCAAACAAACGTCTTTGTGCAGGCGCCTTCTGTAAACGTCTCCCTTTACGCCTGCGCTCGGTCCGTCGGCCGTTGTGACGCTTTCCAGAAGCCCCGACGCCAACCAAGAATCTGAAATGATGTCTTGTCGGCCTGCAAATCTCCGCAGAAGCGGCGACGTTAGAGTCCGGAGTGCCATGGTATGACTATTATATATTTATTTTTTTTCTTGTGAACGCTCTTCTGTCGTAATACGGCAGGACGTATTCAATCCGGTTTTATCAGCCCGCCCCTCACCGAGCGTGGCAGCAGCAATGTCGGTTTTGCGCCGGGCAGCCTCGAATGCCCGTAAATTAACCTCGACCCGCAGCAATCGCGAGTCTCGGCCGGACGAGCCAGTGAGGAAATCTGATAGTTGGGCCTTTTTAATGTTCCTCTGCAGGGAATTAAAACATTTCCCGCTTGTGTTTGGTGATGTAGTGCTGAAGGCAACGCGGGCTGAAAACTTTTGGTTTGTGATTAGGAAGAATAGAATTGCCCGCCTCGCTGGTTGAAGAAAATTATTTTTGACTTGACTTTCCCCCCCCCCCCCCCCTCTCTCTCTCCCGAGTCCAAATACAGCGAGTGGGTCGTTTGCTTTTTACGACAAGAGTTCCGTCCCTAATATTTCTCTGAAAAGCAACCAGGCCATAAACATAAAACAACGCAACGATAATCACCAAGCAGGGTGGTAATTGCGCCGCATCGCAAAAAAAAAAAATAAAAATAAAAAAAAAAACAACCCAAAAAAAAAAAATGCCTTTTTCAAAAGGTTATTTCCTGTCAGAGGAAACGCTCCCCGGTGATGACGCAACACCTTTTCACATCCTTACGTAATGAAGTCACTCGGCGACGTAACAGACACACGGGTGCTCTGAGCTAAAGGTACTCGGAGGAATCGATGCGACGTCCGCTTTTGATTTCCGCCCAGCCCGCAGCAGAAACGGAGCTTTTCGACCTGGGGGGGGGGAAAAAAACCAATTGCTTTTGTTTCAATACACTCAGCAGATGTCATCGCGGCCGCCTCTATTCCCTTCCGAGCGCCCCCGTCACGTGACTTCCTCCTCTTCTCCCACCTCAGATCATTCAACGTCATCCGTGATTCTTCTTCTTTCCCGCTGCTTCACTCGACCGCTCATCGGTATGCCGTCTCCGTTCCATCGGGGGAGACAATGCAGGTTCCCGCTCTTCTTTTGTTATTCAACGTTAACCAAAAAAAAAAAAAACCTTTCCAGATGTGAAATGGCGGCGAGATCCCGGCCCGCTGTGACATCAGAAATGAACCATATGGAATAGAAATATACGGGATTCCGATTTCCAGTTCCTGTAAGAGGGCGTTACAAAACAGGGCCTGTTTGAGTGATTTACATTTTCAGAAACCTTCCTTGCTTTCGTTCTTTGCCAATTAAGGCCCACTCGAGTCCGTTTCGTCGATTATCGTTCAGAGTTCGCGGCTTTGGGTGCGCTCTGGGCTTTGGGTCAAGGTGCAGCGTTGGGGTCGGGTACGGTTATAGCCGCAAGATTTTGCTCGCGTCGGCGTTTGACGTGGAGCGTCCTTTTTATCTTGAGCTAGAACTACCGCTACATTTTTTTTTGTTTTCAGACATATCTAATTAGATTGGATAAAAGAGGACGGCAAACGGAGTCTCCGCAATAAAGGCCCGCCTCCTTTCCCAGCTAATTTGTTCTTCTCTTGGCGTGAAATCCAACCTTGCTCATTTGGTGACAGCCTTAATAAGAGTCCGAGATGTCCAGCCGGCTCGCGCGTTTGTGATTGTCTGCTCGCTAATGATCTGATCTTGTTTTATTGGCTTGTGTTCTTCCTCGCGCATCGCGCAGTCTGTGCGTTTGATTGTGTGAGCCCAGCAGGGATTTGAGATTTTGGACAAAAGAGAGGACCTACAACAAAAAAAAAATAAACGGGCGACAGTCTCCGCATCTGTCACACACACACACACACACACACACACACACACACACACACACACACACACACACACACACACACACACACACACACACACACACATACGGAAACGACTTTTCGTGGTCTCAAAATGAGGAAGAAAGATGTTTCTCCCGTGGGCATCCGTATGTTTACCCCCACCCCGAGAGGAAGGCGACGCGCACCCCCACACTGGACACCTGTTAGGCGACATTCAATTTGCAGTTAACACGTTTTCCATTTGCAGTTAGTTGGCTCAATGGCAGACGTACGAGCTCGCTCAAACGTTTCATGACTCGCCCCCCCCCCCCCCCCCCCCACCCCGTCCAACAAAGC
>NW_017808116.1:25939-26798 GCF_001891065.2 Hippocampus comes | reverse complement strand
CCCAATGATTTCAAGCAAAAATTGGTGCCGGGGAGGAACCTGGCTTCGAAAGATTTCCCTGGAAATTTCCTTCCGGAGCGGTGAAACGAAGGTCCTTGAAATTGCAAGTGACGTCTTAGCATGTTAATCAAGCGTGATGTCATTTTTTGGGGGGGCTACCATGTCACGCGCCGGCTGATGATTTGCAAGGGAGGAAGGCGGGGGCATTTTTAAAAAAAAAAAAAATTCTTGGCTGCGATCTTTTCCATGCGACAGATTTTAAAATCATGTTGTCTAAAAAACAAACGTGCGCCCCTCCTCGCTGGCTAAATGTTTGTGCATTTCTCATCGGCGTTATTTTTTTGTTGGCACAGCAGACGCGAGCAGTTTTCCACGCTCCCCGGTTGCGCTCTGACGTCCGCTTTAGCTGCGTTTTTTTTTTGCATTCCAAACAAGTGCGCACTAGGGTGGTCCATTTTGGAAAAGTTTGTCGGATTCGTCGGGCCGGGTCGGAAATCTTGTCGAAACTATGACACAAGGATGTGTGCAAAATTTTATTCCGATCGGATAATTTTATCCCGTCCCGCAGAGCGACCAAAGTTTCCCCTATGGAAAGAATGTTACGGGGCTGAATGGTAGTACGGTTTCTCCCGTACAGTAAGGATTTTGTTTTGCTCAGTTCGCACTTGCAATAATTCAAAGACGGAAGACAGGAACGCATGTATTGCAAAAAAGGCAACCGTGGTGATCCTGCAACACTGGTGAGATTGTTGGTCCATGTTAACTGGTCCATCTGTCTATCTGTACATCTGTCTACATCGCGCGACTGTCTGGAAGTGATCCGATCCGTTTTGCATTTTTTTCAGGCCGGGAGTGGTGC
>NW_017808116.1:21297-25920 GCF_001891065.2 Hippocampus comes | reverse complement strand
GAACGCGCTGATGAGGGCGACGCCCCTCTCCGCAAAGTCGTTCACCACCCGTAGGTGACGAGCGCGCCGACGAGCCGTGGTGAGCTTCGGGCTGCCCAACAAGCCACACTTCGGTGGCTGAGCGTGAGCGTCTTGCAGTTGCAGCGGCCATGCTGAACGCAGGCACAGCCACGACTAACGCAATACGCAACGCTTCTCCTGGCCCAGCAGGAACTGCCGATGATCCTCGTGCTCTTTTTTTTTTTTTTTTCGATGTCGAAAAGCGTCCTCAGCTCAGCGTCCAGTAAGAATTCCGGCGATTCTCGACTTCAATTGAAAGATATTAGCTCGCCAGTAGGTGACCGTTGTGTGTTAGGCGTGCGTTTGAGTTTGTCTCCGGCTGCTGAGAGCAGCGATGGAATGGTTAGTTAGTCAGGAGGTGATCGTTCGGGCAACATTCAGCCCAGCCAGTGTCACGCATGGCAAAATACACGGTTAAAATACACATGTTCACCCTATTGAGACCAGTTGTTATGGTGGAAACTTTGGCCGCTTTGCGGGACGGGAAAATATCATCAGATCGGAATGAAATTTTGCACAGAACCTTGTACCATAGTATCGACAAGAATTCCGACCCGGCCCGACGAATCCGACAAACTTTTTTTTTTGCCATGAAAATGTGGACCACCCTAGTGCGCACCTTTTCCCGATTTGCCCATTTTTCTCTTTTCTGCCATTTTTCGGATCGTCCACATTTGCCATATTCATGGAGACATTTTCCCCCCAAAATTCCTCCTCCCTAACCAAATTCAGCACCGGCTCTCGTTTTCCGTTTTTCATTTTTGGGGGCGCATTGTGTGACTGTTTTCCCCCCACATCTCACCTCCAACACAAAGCCCCCTTTTCATGTCGTTGCGGCGAAGGGAGCGTTAACGGATGCTTTAATTACATTTCTTCCTGAGGTGGCGCAGCAATCTGTCGCGCTCCCACGGCGAAAGAATAAAAAGTTGAACCCTCCGTCTCGCAGGGTAAAGTAATTGTTTTCTCTTCTTGCCGCCCTCCCCAAACCCCTCCGCATTGGTGCCACTCTGCCAACGTCAAAACATGCCGCGGGAGTTGCGCACGTCGGACTAAATTAGAGTTGTGGCGTTTTGACGGCGCCTCCCTCGCAGTCATGAATCAATCTATTATTTTCTTTCCCCCGAATGGAACGCGGCAACGTGGACATTGGTGGTCAAATGCCCCCCCCCGCCCCCGCCTTAGAGCCCACTAACGCGGTTAGGAGGCGAGCTTATTTGCATTTTGCTGCCTGCTAAATCCCTGACGCTTTGTTGTGTAGCGTCGTTTGTTGACACTTTCACATGGGATGTTCGGGAGCGACAATCAACTTGAATCTGTTCTCCTTCCTGGTTCGTTCAGTCGCCGCAAACTCGTCAGGCCAGACTTGATGACGTCTCTTCCGGATGTACTTTTGTATTGCTTCATCTCGTCATCCTCCCGTGGCGAGATGCTTTCGGTTTTCTGTCGGCGCGTGGCCGTTCTTCGTCCATAGGCCTTCTCCCAAAAAGCTCCCCCCCCCGGAGCGAAGCGGCAGGGGGCCCGTTTAACGGCGATCCGATTGTCGCGCCCCTTAAGGGAAAACAACAGTTGGCAAATTCGGCGAGTGAACAATGGCGCGCCATTGTTTTCCTTTCGCCGCCGGTTCTCGGTGCCGCGCTCAATTTGCGGCGACCTCTTTCAATCAGACCGGGGCGGAGGTGCGGCGTGAAATTGCAGGGAAACCACAACCACGGCGGGATGGATGAAACGGAGACTTTCATTTACTTTCACTCAGATAACGATGCTTTTTTTTTCTCTTTTTTTGGGGGGGGGTGTGTGCGGGGGGGGGTAATATTCTTCTCACCGGAGATTAATTGAAGTGTCCCAAGAGTTGTTGTGTGTCCTCTCGACTTATATGAGCATATCCACCTTCTCTCCTTGACAGATTGTCTCTCCCCATTTAACGACACCCCGCCCTCCTCCCCCAAGCCATTTTCACAATGATAAATAAATAGCCCACTCGGATGGCTGGTGTCACACTGTAGCGGCGCTATCCTACCACCAGGTGCCGTATCCGAATCAAAACAGGGCCGGGAAAAGAGAAACGTCCGAGGGCAGGCAGCGGCGGGAAGTGCGCAAGTCGACTTTTCACAGTTACTCTTCTGGAGACTGACTGACTTTTACCCTCCCACATCTGAATGCAGATATCTTTCCTTCGTACTTTCAACTTCCCTGAACGATGACATTATTATTATTTTTTTTTTTTCCGTCAACAAAGACGTAAAGCCAATCGCGTGCCAGATCTTGATTGACTGATAGATTGCGAAGAGACCAAAAGGGAATGTGGTTGATGTGCAGACAAAGTTTCAAAGAAGTTATCAAGATGGGTTTGCAAACAAACAAACAAAAAAAGAGAAAAGGGAAAAAAAAACACACGCACACACACCAAAACTATTTTTAAACAATGAATCGCAACCCCCGCAGTTCATAAAATGTCATCCTCCATGTAATGTCAAGTAAATTGAACCGCCGAATGGAAAAATCTGTTGACCTATGGCAGAATATCAACTTCACTCTTGCGCCGTGTCAAAAATAGTCGGAACAGCAGGAGCGGCAGCGGAATAACTTTCAGTGACCCACTTCCAGCCTTTGTGTTGGCGGATGTTTTTTTTTTTTTTTTTTTTTTGAACCCACAAGACCATAAATACACACACACACACACACACACACACACACACACACACGCACAAACATATTCTGCTGGCTGCTCTAATCGTTCGGTTCCACACAGCGTCTGCTAGCGTAGCATTAGCCTAAATACATACAGTATGTCTAATTGGGCCTGTAGCACGTTGGCCTCGTTTCTCTGTGAGGAAAAGATAGCTGCTCTTCGGCGGTCGCTGCCGCCAATTACACTTATCGTATTGGTACAAATCGTGTCTGCGCGTGTTTATTTACCCAGCTGCAATTGGACGCAGTTTGGGAATAAATTGACTTTTGACTCCCGAGTCTTAATTGTAACTGCGTGACCAAGCTCGTGACTCAATTTACTCATCTTCGATCGAGTGAAGTGCCATTCATCCATTCCGGCGCCCTAAAATTATTTTTTTGGGCATGTTTTTAACGATCTAAAAATTGTATAAAAACATAATAGTGGAGAAATATGAAGAAAGAAACTGGTTCTACAAAGCAAACTGTATTTATTTTAGGACAAGCCATCTCAGAGCCACTGTAATGTTGTATGTGTGACTTTAAGGGGCGTGGCCTGGTGAGCAATGCCAGGAACAAGGCCGGTTAGGTTTTGTGTCCAAATGTGAGTTTGGATGGTTTTTTCATTTTGCATTGCAAGTTGTCAGGAGTGGAAAATTCGCAGCGGTATTTGCCCTTGGTCACGATTTTTCATTTGCGCTGTCACATCCCGAACAAAAGCCCACCTCAAGGCTGCACGGCGCTCTTGTTAAAGGGCTCATGTCTTCCGACATGACGGTATTCTGCATTCCGTGCCGTGTCATCCCTTTCGCGGTCCACCTTTTGCCATGGCCATCGCTCCCCCAAAGCCGCGAAGATCCTCCCTTGAATGTCATGATCTTTTCAGCCTAATGATTTTCAATAGGAAAAGATGGCCTAACCTTTTGGTTGCCAAAGCCCTCGTCCAGCCCGCGCCGTTCGCATCGGATGAGGCGGACTTCTCGGATCGGGTAGGGTGAATGCGAGTCAACCGCATTTGTCGCTTTCCGGGTTGTCGAACGCCAACTTGGAATGGCACCCAAATAAACAGACACATAAAAGTAGAGGAGCGCCACCCTCACGAGATGTTGGAATTTGCCCAAATAATTGTGGCTTTCGGGGGGGGGGGGCCTCGGCAGTGGGCGGGGCCCGATGTCAAAAGTTTCATGATCATTTCGAGGATGCGCCCAAATCGTCCGGAATCAGCACGGCCCAAAGCAACGTCTTTCGGACTCGTCAGAATCACGTTTTGAAACCGTTGGAATTTTCATTCGACATATCGATCATTTTAAATGGATCCGTTTGCAATGAGCAGGACTCATTTTATTCATTTTTTTCCCCCCCTCACCGTTAATGACTGTCGAGTACTTTTGAAAGCAATTTGTCGTCCCGTCAGCCGCGTGACGACGTTGTAATTCAATGAGGTCGGCGGATGCGGTCAAAGGCATTCCGCACCGCTCAGTGAGTGAGTTCTGCGCTCCAAAGTTACGGCAGCCAGTGTCGGTGCCAAAATCACGGAAGACCTTCTCCTCCAGGAATAATCAATCCAAAAAGCGGTGCCATTTAAAGCCCAAAGAGAGATGAGCGGCGTGACGTCACCTCCGATCGAGAAGGGAACAGTCATACCGGGGGAATGTGTGTCCAAATTTCCTCAAAAGTGCTCAGAATCCCCAAAATGTGAAGTCCCGGGCAGACAGCCAACACCGCCATCATCACCCGAGCTCCCGTTCAGTCCCTAAAGCTGCCAAAAGGACACTGCTGGGGATTTAGAGCCGGGACAAAAGAGTCAATTCAACATTTGCCAATTCACTATGGCTCCCCCTTCACATCGAAGCGGATGATGAATGGCCAATAATGACGCAGGCCCCCTTTTTTTTT
>NW_017808116.1:20857-21223 GCF_001891065.2 Hippocampus comes | reverse complement strand
CCCCCCCCCCCAAGATTTACAGGCCTCAGGAGAGAAAAGACCCATCGGCGTTAGCTGCTGCCAGACTAATTGAAGGTCGGGCGTGGAACTTTTTAACGGCGCGGGAAAGTCGTGACTGTTTACATTTGGACGCAACAACACAAGTTGTCACGTGTTTCATTTCTGTCCCGCTTGTCCTCATTCGGGTCACGACTAACTGGAGTTGAGCCCAGTCGACTCTTGGCAAGAGAAGTCTGCTGCACCCCCTGCCCGCAGCGGCTCGGCGGACAATTTCGGGCCCGCTGCAGGGATAGAAAAGCGTTCACGCCAGATGACATTCGCTCAAGAAGCCGAGTCCACCCTGGCCTGCTTGCCAGTCAATCACAG
>NW_017808116.1:19851-20105 GCF_001891065.2 Hippocampus comes | reverse complement strand
GACCAGTCATACCGGGGTAATGTGTGTCCAAATTTCCTCAAAAGTGCTCAGAATCCCCAAAATGTGAAGTCCCGGGCAGACAGCCAACACCGCCATCATCACCCGAGCTCCCGTTCAGTCCCTAAAGCTGCCAAAAGGACACTGCTGGGGATTTAGAGCCGGGACAAAAGAGTCAATTCAACATTTGCCAATTCACTATGGCTCCCCCTTCACCTCGCAGCGGGTGGTGCAAGGCCCACAAAGAAACGGGCGCC
>NW_017808116.1:4128-19773 GCF_001891065.2 Hippocampus comes | reverse complement strand
AAGATTTACAGGCCTCAGGAGAGAAAAGACCCATCGGCGTTAACTGCTGCCAGACTAATTGAAGGTCGGGCGTGGAACTTTTTAACGGCGCGGGAAAGTCGTGACTGTTTACATTTGGACGCAACAACACAAGTTGTCACGTGTTTCATTTCTGTCCCGCTTGTCCTCATTCGGGTCACGACTAACTGGAGTTGAGCCCAGTCGACTCTTGGCAAGAGAAGTCTGCTGCACCCCCTGCCCGCAGCGGCTCGGCGGACAATTTCGGGCCCGCTGCAGGGATAGAAAAGCGTTCACGCCAGATGACATTCGCTCAAGAAGCCGAGTCCACCCTGGCCTGCTTGCCAGTCAATCACAGGGCACGAGTGACCCCCCCAACCTTAGACAGACGAGCAGAAATGACGAGCGACAACAATCACGGGCGGTCTTCTCCGGAAGGCGGCGATTAATCACTGAGGCATTTCCCGAGCGGGCCAGCCAGGACGGTTCCACGGCCGCTTCGATGGAAGTCTGCGTTTGTCGCGCGGATCGCCGTGTTCTGGGCAGAGACTTCCTCTTGCTAAACGCTCGCTTGGCGGTGTCACCGAGGGACCCGAAAGAATGCGGGCCAAAGGTTTGTCATCGTAAATCCGACCGCAGTCAAGACTTTGATTTTGCAAGTGAAATGCTTTTCGCTGAAGGTGAACATTTTTCAGATTTGGACTCGTCTTTTCAAAGTCACCATTATTGGCAACAAAGGGCTGCCAACACAATTGAACAAAGACATCCAAGCCACTGTTGACCTTCTAATATATAAAAAAAAAATACTACCTTTCTCACTCAATAATTGCAAATCCAATACCCAGAAGGGTTACAGTATATGACGGCAAACACGAGGCTCATAATTGGCATCCAAATGGATTTTTTTTTCTATTGTGTGTGTGTGTGTGTGTGTGTGTGTGTGTGTGTGTGTGTGTGTGTGTGTGTGTGTGTGTGTGTGTGTGTGTGTGTGTGTGTGAAGCAACCAGCTTCACACATCCTTATTTAGTGCTCAGTTGTACCCAAAAGCGGCCATGACTCAAAGCTTTGTGCGGCTATATTTAGTTGAGGTTGGCACCACAGACCCCCGCGTTACACTTCCACCGAAGCCTCAAATGGCTTCAGGTGGGAAGTGACCTGACTCACTGTTTTGCTTTGGTTTTTTTTTTTTTTTTCACTCCAAGGCTGGGTTAGAATTTGCAAACCCGAATCGGGCTGTAAGTCCGGTAATAGCATCCCATCCTCCGAAGACGCTTCCTGAGGCTGCGCAGGCGCCTGGCAGCGTCGCCGGCTTTCCATCAAGCACCTGAACAAAAACACTTTATTTATAGTGTCGTCAACAAGGACACTTTGTGATGTGGTCCTTGGCTCGGGAGAACCTCACGAGTCAGCTTGCTTCTGACGCTTTGCGATCCTTAATAAACACATTTTATTTTTTGACAGAAAATGAGGTGAACGCGCCGGTCGCACTAGGACGCGGGCAAAAGTCTCAAGGGCTGCCCGAATGAACAGGAAGTCCGCCGTTTGGATTTGAATCGGCCATGTTTAAGTGGTTAGCATCTCTGTCTTCTCGTTTGGAGGTTCAGGGTTGGAGTCTCTTTCCTAAAAGACTCCCGAGTTGTTTCGAGGTGTGAATGTGAGCGCGCGTCGACTGCATGGGGAGGCACCAACTCGTGCCCGGCCTGGAGGGGCCACATCTCCTGCCTGATTTAGACGCACCTCATTCCAATGCTTCGCTCATCGGCAAGCTAGCTGACTGAGCAGCCAGGACTCGTCCCCCTTTTTGGATGGTGAAAGCTAACGCTACTGTCACACGTTCTCAAAACGGAGCGCTGCGCACAGGGTGAGGCCAAAACTCAAGAGGGAAGGACGCTTCCTGTCCGACTGAGTCGGAAATGCCGAACCCCAAAGCTTCTGAAGCTGCCTTCAGATTAGACACACACACACACACACGCACACACACACACACACACACACACACACCAGTGAATTGGGACACACCCCAGAGCACACAAGTAAGCAGCCATGCGAAGTTTGCTGGGGTAAACATGTCACGCACATCCCCTCGCAAGCGTATGACTGCCTGGCTGGAACACACACACACACACACACACTGTGAAACTCCCATCCGCTGGGAGTATTGTTAGATTCTTCCTCTTCTGACGCCCGCCAGCCTCAGGAAAAGGAAATGCAGTCTTGTGTAACCTTTCCACACAGATACAGAAAGAGAGAGTCTTTTTTTTCCCCCCCCGATCGATCCTGGTCTAGACGTGTTTTACCAATGGAGGCCAAAGTTGAGGGTTGTGTAGGAAGTTGCCAGAAAAGTGTAACTTGTCCGACAGTCTGGGACCTCTGACCGAATAATCAATGACGGGTCCTCGGTTTACGACAGAGTTGCGTTGTCGACGAGGGCAGAAAACGCTCAAGTATTCCGACTTAATGCTGGAAACTCTCCGTGGTGGCAAATGTACTCAGCTTCTGGACTTAAGTAGTGTAAAAAAAAAAAACGATATCGGTCAAAGTAGCGCAATCGATTTTAAATGACAAAGCCCAACGCGGGGGACACACACACACACACACACGGGCCTGTTTTGACGAAATAAGGAGACAAAGCTCCAGAAATCTGTTTTCAAATGGAGGAATGTAACGGAAAGTTTTGCGGCAGCGCCGTGCGTCTCCTCTCGACGAACTCTGGGAAAACTTGATGAGACGCTCTTTTGCTCCACCACTCGGAAATTAATGTAGCGATTCGCCGAGACCTCGCTTCGGCTCTTTTAAGAGTTTACTCACATTTGAAAGCCCGAACGCAAACACCTACGCGATAGATGCAAGGCCATTAGCGCTAATGGTATACCTTGAACTGAGTGCTGATGAAACCCCGAAGAAGTCCCGTACAGGCTGTGTTGAGTGCACGCCGAGGACTTGACGCCTTCTCATTTTAGTTGCATGCTGCTTTTCCATTGCTAATCTTGTTAATGACCTTGTTCTCGCTCTTTGTTAATCGTACAATCCGAGACAATGAAATCACGCGCTGTTGTGCTAATGGACGTGACCGTGCAATGGTTTTTATTCTTTCCTTCAGATTTTTTTTTTCCCCCCCACAAAGTTCCTGACGACTTTTTCCGAACTGGAGAAAAGCAAAGCGTTAGCCGTCTCAGGAGAATGTGAAAGGAATATGCTTCTGTTGATCGCACTGTTGATTTACAATTTAAATTGGTGTCAAGCGAGGGGTAAAAAGTTCAACAAAAAGAAGTCTGACGTGAGCTCTGGTGTGGCTGCTGTAGAGTGCCTCGTTGTTGCGGTGTTGAAAACTTGTACGACAACCTGGTAGGATATAGTCCAGGCGCCGGAGGCTTCGGGCAGAAACATTTTCCCAGTTCAAACATGTCGTTAGCATCCTGGTATTTGATTAGCGGTTGACAGTTGAGCGGATCGTGGTTTTAACACTTTGAGTGGACACGCCCACAGCACTGAGGAGGGGAGAGAACTGCTTGATGTTGAAGCAGCATTTGATTTTTTTCTCTTTTTAATCATTCCAATATGGACACTTTTCTGTGAAAATGTAGAAGACGTTTATTTTCATTTTGCAGGGACTTGAAATATTTCCAATGTGATGTCTTTTGGATCACTGCAGCCAAAGTCGTCAAATCCCAGGGTGAAAGAATCGACATTTGAGTTACAGTATTTGTACTGCCGTCAAGACGGGTCAAATTTGACCTTGGCAGTATGTAGCGATTAAACTTTGGCGTGTTTTTTTTTTTTTTTTTCTCTGAGCCATATTTTTAAAAAATCCATGTGGGCGACAACTTTGCTGCAACTGACTTGACTTTCCGAAATGACCCTCCTGCCCGGCATGCCGTTATGTTATAAAAAAAAAAAAATTCCCAGAAATATTCAACAATTCTTCCCCCTACTCAAGAGGGTTATTTTTAGGACACAGACCCCCCCCCCACCTCCTTTCCCCTGCAGTTTGGATGGTCTGGTCCTGACCAGAGGAAGAGGAGTGGCAGGGAGGGGAAATGGTGAACAATGACTTTATGAACGTGATGCCCGACACAAGCAACACATCAGGACTTAACTGCGGCGCTCCAACTCAGGATATATATTTCCCACTTTGGATTTAATTCTTTTTAAACTCCCTATTTTGTTTTTGTTTTTTTTTTTTGTTTTGTTTTTTGTTTTTTTGTTTTTTTTTTTTGGTGGGCTGCATTTTATCCCATCCAAATGGAAGTTTGCTAATAAGCTTCAAGCATGTTAATCCCAAGTGAGTATGCGTTTGACTAATAATAGAATGTTTGTCTTTGATGGCAGCTGCTATTTAATAGGCCTCCACGAGCTAAGCGGGCGATTGGCATTTAATTAGCATCGTGAGTAGTCATTAATGAGACGCCGATGCAGCCTCTGCCTGCTGTAAGTGTGTCCTTCGCCAACGTCTGTTTGCTAGAGTGGGAGCTTTTTTTTTCCTTTTTCACGAGAGCCACGATCAGGTTAAAAAGTGCAAAAATGTCGGTTGTACGCCTGTGGAGGGGGGGGGGGCATTATGGCTTTAAAATAAAATCTCCAAAATCCGATAATTGTTTCCAATGTTTTTTTTTAGAAAAAAAGCAAATGACTCTTAACCTTATTACGCAGTTTTGCGCTTTGTTTTTTTTCTCCCCAGGGTCAACATGCCCAGAAATAATATAGATGCAAAAAAAAAAAAAAAAAAAGACATATGTTCAACCAAACCATGTTATTCCATCCAAAGAAAGTCCTCTATTGTAATGCTAGCATGCGAAAGGTGGTCGGTGGGCTAATAGAAACTAGCATCGGCGTAACGGTAATTGTAAACCTTCGAATGCCTGCTGCTTAGACCTACACCGAGCAGCGTTACATACAAACAGTTCACACATCACTGCTGACCGGCAGTCATTTTCTCTGCTCCTTGGTAACGACGATGACTGAATCTCGGTTGGGGACCTTCTCTGCCTCGTCTTCTTATGCCTTCATCGTCTGCTACTTGGCATGTTGCGGCACAAAGCGAAAATCGTTTGAAAATCAACAACAACAACAAATAACCATGTCACTCTCGTTCCTGTTTTGTCTTTATTGTCGCGTTTTTCTGTTGAGAGAGTTTTACGCACGAAATGTGGATTCCAAAGTGCTGCTCTTCAGTGGAGTTGAACTTCTGCAGCGAAATTACAGACTTATCACCAACTAAGTTCTTTTGTTTGTCCCCTCCAATCAGTGGTTCATCCGTGTAGACACTTTTTAGACTCTTTGTGCTGTCTTCCTGTCAGTTGGAGTCGAGAGCATTCTTGATCACGTATACAGCGAGGCGGCTACAAATGCAAAAAGGAATCAACAAGACGCCGCATCACGATCTGTTTTGTTTGGGGAAGAGGGAGAAAAAAAAAAACAAAAAAACAACAATTCCCCAGCCGTCGCTCCAATTTGCTTCACCCTAACTCGGGAGGGTTTATCTCAACTCATTAGAGCTCGGCGCGGAACTACAAACTCTTTTGGGGCGCGGGGGGAAGTTGGGGGGGAAGTGGGGGGGGGGCGGTATTCAATGGAGCAATCTTTCCGCTGGAGTGTACTTTGTACAAGTGTTGTTAGCAACGGATGGCAACAAGAGTGCTGGCATTAGTACGCAGAAGCCAGATTGTTGACGGTCTCCATGCAGTCATGCTGCGGCCCGATGATCCCGCGGTGGACACGCGTGATCGATAATGTGGTTGAATTTCAGCATTTCTCCCTCTGCCAATCCGAGTCAGCAAAGGCCCCGATGACCTGATGTTGTCTAAAAGATGATCCTGAGGCCCGATGATCTCGCGCCGTAGGGAGGGTGAGCAAAGGCCAGGTTCTGCGGTGTCTGTGAAAGATCATCCTGAGTGTTAGCGATGTCCGCTGTGCGATGTGCTGTCGATTCCTTACCTGTGTAACTTCAACGTGTCTTTCAGCATGCGGAAGTTGGCCAGACTCTTAACAAAATGTCCTTGGAAAAGAGATGTTTAAACAAATTGACAAACAGCCCTTTGCTCCTGCTTTTTGCTTGCTGTTTGCTCTTCAGTAAAATACGGGAGGTTTCAGGGAATAGAGGAGGTTAAAAAAACACTAGTCAAGAGGTTAATTAAGAGCTTTTTTTGGTGCATATTTATGCAGAATGTGATTACATTTTCTCTCGGGAAATTAAGATGGAGTTGGGGGTGTTGAGGGGGCATCTCTCACAATCAAAGCGGACAAGCAAAATACATCAAGGTATCATCCTGGCTTTGTTGAGTCCACAAAAAATACATTTGGCACACAAAGATTGGGTGCTCCTCCATGACCTGGATGACCGAGAATCTCCAGAGAACAGAAGAGAAACACCCCCCAGCATTTTTAGCAAGGACACTGCTATTTTATATTGATGTTGTGACAGTCAGTTAGAAGTGCGTTTGGCAATTATGCTCTTCGAATAGCGATTTGCGTGTTTATCCCTGACTGTTAAAAATGGCATTGTTGACTGTGCGATACAGTATTGGACCCCCCCCCCCCACTTCACTCGAGCAGTGGTGTTTCTGAAGATTGCTCGGAACTCAAATTTGGCTCGCAGCACAAAGCAAAATATCAACCGCGCTCGTGACTTCAAAAACGTGTGACCTTTTTGGGAGGGTTTCCGGGTAGAAGACTTTGAAGACGTGCCCAATTGCAGCTAACGGGACGCTAGCTGAAGGACTTCACAGCAACTAGCGAACAAGCGATAAGGAAATCAAAACCGCCCCTTGAAGGTGCGATACTGTCGGAATATGCCCCCCCAAATCTCATCTGTCGGTGAGTTATGTAAGCGAGGGAAAAAAAAAAATCCAAATGGACAGAAATAGAAAAGCAGGAGAGCGCATAGCTTTGAAAATGACGCTAATTCACGCTTGGCCTAATTAGTTTGTGGAAGTTTTAAGCGCAGGCAAGGAAGAAAACCACACCTGTCAGAAACCACAATGAAGTGTCAAGCCCAGCCCTGGCGTTCATTCATTCACCCCCCCCCCGGCACCCTTGTATTTACGTCAGCAATGCTATCTGCCCAGCTCCCGTTTGGCTATTAGCCCGGTCGGCTTTCTACATGACTGTGTGTATGTGTCATAGGAAGTTGGTGGTGTGGCCCCTCCGGACTCCGATAAGAGATTTGGATGTGCGATGAAACATGGCCCAGCCTCCGTAGGCAACGCCCGGGAAGTTCTCAACATCCATATGGAAGCCGCCATTTTGTTTTTTGGCCCGTAGGACCGGAGAAATATTGTCAAGAAAAAAGAAAACCTCACATGTGGTCCAGCCGCGCAGTTTCTGTTGCGCTCGTCCTCATGCCGTTTGCCTTCCCTTTGGAAATGTGTCTTGGCAGTTGTCATTTCTGGTCAAGCTGGATTTCCAGCTTGAGAGTCAACATCAGACACAACTCGACTTCATGTCATTGACTATGTGTCACCAGGCGTCAGGAAGGCGCATGAGCAAATCCTTCCGGGCGCCCGCCGCCGCCGCCTTTCTCTTGCTTCCAACATTTGACATGTGAGTGCAGGGAGGGGAAACATTCACCTGTTTTACCCCTCAGTGAACTCATCGTTGGCTTCTGGGCAAATGTATTAAGTGCTCTGCGTGAAGGTCAGGAAGATGCTGGAGAGTGTCTGAAAGGGACTTTTGTATTTTAAGATGTGAGAGACCCACAGATGACAAGGGGGATTTTTTTTGGGGGGGGGGGTGTCTAACCACTCTATCTTGGTTATGACTGATTTGGCTGAACCACTTTGACCGCACAAGGATTTGCCTTCATAATTAGTGAAGGGGTTTAACATTTACAAATGTCGACCCTGACATTCTGAACAGATCAGGGTGCGGGGCGGGGGTGGAGTTGGGGTGGGGGGGTCTCTCTTCCGACAAGACAAGATTCAGCGTGATCATCGGGTTTTGTTTACTGGACACCGCTTGAACGTCTTCCATTGTTGGCAGCAAACATTTTCAGAGCTGATTGCAACACGCTCCTCTCGACACAATTTTCAGGATGATTTTAAAGAAGCATCCAGTAATTGGGCCTTGGATGACTGAAGTGCTTAAATACTGTGTGCGACCCTCAAGGTAGTTACCGTTTCTCTGTGGTTTAGTGGGGGGGCTTGCTAAGTCCAGGGCTCTAACATCCACATACTGTATCGGCATATCCCTTTGGATTTCCGTGAGCATCTGCGACCTGCTCGGCGAGCACGCTTGATCCCAGTTCAAGCTCAAATGTCACATCTCCATCGTAAGGCCTCCCGAAATAAGCTCAGTGGTTCAGCCAAGGGGATTTTTTGACTGGTCGGGGTGAATATACCTGAGGTAGTAATATGCCGTTTTTCCTCTCGTCGAGGTCGGTAACGTTCATTTGCTCAAGTGCAAAAAGCACCATGGATATATTAAGTTTAAGCCCCCGCTAAATTTGGACGTTGTCACGCTGCATTCCTAATAAATTGGCATCGCATCCGAGCTGGGATTTATTGACCCGAATATTTGCAAATTCCCTTTCCCGCATCGGCGCCTTCTACGCTCAGGACAGCCAGCCGGGAAATGCCATGAAAGTGTTGTTCAAGAGAAAAGGAAAAGTAAGCTAGGATAGGCTCCAGTTCGCGCACGAGTACAAACACTCGAGAAAACGAATGGATACTTTTCAGACAGAGTCCCTTTTTCGCCCTCCGCCAGTCAGCGGTAATTAAAATTGTCACAGATAATTAATTGCCAGTCTGCGTCCCCAGCTTGTTTCCAACTTAAATTGAATCAAAGCTCATAAAGAGATGGCTGATTAAGTGCAAATATTTGTACACTTAAAGCTGTCCGAGCATGACGTGATTGCCATCAACTCAAGAATTGTTGTGTTTATTTTCTTTGCAGAGATTGAGGCCAAGGAGGCCTGCGATTGGCTACAAGCAGCCGGCTTTCCTCAGTACGCGCAGTTGTTCAAAGGTAAATAACCATCTGTTTGTACCTTGAAGGACCATTGAGCCAATTTCTGATTTCCAGTGAGGAGTCGATTGCAATCAAAGGCAAAATAGAGCCTTGATTATATTTTTGAAGTGTTTGTTCAGAAACCAGATCTATATGTACAGCCACACGTTGCCATTCAAGGCTTTGTCAAGGAAGACGAAGCCAGTGCCTATCTTGTGTCGGGTCCAGTGGTTTTAGTCTGGAGACAGGAAGGGTCTCCACAATGTCACCCTAATCCAAAACTGATCGACGAGCCTCCTGTAGTACTGCAGCATAGATTTCGGAGTATGTGCCAGTTTCAGAACACAAAGCGATTGTTGCAGTACGTCAAAGGCTTGCTGGCAGATCGGAAACGAGACAGGACCCAGTATTGAGCCTTGTGGAACACCTTTGGAACATAGATGGGGAGCTACCTAGAGTCTCACATTGCTGTCGTTGGATTAGATCATTTTGAAACCGGTTAAAAGTCAAAACCAGCATCGATCGGTCAGACTCAATCCAAAAGTAAGCTTGATATGTTGGCGTGTCAGACTGCAGGTTTCCCATCGATGTGGAGCTCGCCAAGAGGGATCACCACTTCCTGGATAAAGATGCTCTGGATTCCCTCAGCAGGTAACACTTGGGATGATGACATTGGGGAATTTTTGTTTGCATTGTTTGTTTGTTTGTTGTTTTTTGGTCTGTTGCTGACACCACGTCAGAGCCTGGCTTCAACTTGCAAATGACATGCCACAAAGAAGGCATCGAATGCCACTTTGGGAGTCCTTGAACCACTTTGCAAGTCACCGTGGCTTTCCCTGCTCAGCTTTAATGAGATTTGGACAGCGGCTCACATTTGAGCTCTCTCTCGGCTCCAAAGTTGTGTTTTGGCGGGATGTCACAGTAGATTAAAAGTGCCAGAAAAGTCATGATACACTGCCTGCTGGGAACTAAACAAGGCAGCTAATAGAAGTGAAACTTGCCAATAGAGGGCAAAGTCAGAACTGCTTCAAGTGTAAATGAAACCGACTGGCGTCAACAGCGCAGTGGTAGGAAGGAACAACATACACAATCTTTGTTACTCTCCTTGACAATGTCGTTCCTTTCTGTATTCTGCAACCCATTGAAATAGCGAAAATGAAGTGGCCATAAGCCTTGCTGTTAAGCAATGTCATTAAAGCCATTTCATTCTAAATTGGCATTTTTCTATGCAAGCTGGGAAATAAACAAATGGCTCACTTATTTTCCCCCAGGACATGATTGGAGTTTAAAATGTTGAAAAAAGTGCCAAAAGAGCAATATTTTTATCTTGTTTGAAATATGTTTTAGCAGCTATTTTGAACTATAAAACCTTAGCTGTAGGCAACAGTGGAAATGTGGTGTTGTTGAGCATGTCGTATTAACTATGAATGAATTATCCAGCAGTTTTTGTCCGCCTAAAGGTTGAAAATTGGACAGCTCTCAGCTTCCCTTTGAAGAAATATCGTGCTTTAGACATGTTGCAATCAAAAACGTATTATATTTACCTGATTGCTGGCTATGTCGCCAATGCGGCATTGCTGCCGTCATTTGCCAGGTGACCATTGAATTGCATCACTTTTTGACTAACTTCATCTTCCTCTTGCAGGCGACTGATCACGTTGAACAAATGTGCGGAGATGAGGCTGGACCTGCCGAAAGCGAAACATCAAGTGAGTTATTGAGAGGGGGGAAGGATGCAGGAATGATTTTGCTTGAGAGCTTGTCGTTTGCTGCTTGTGTTGATTTTCGACGTGTGTTGCAGATGATTATTGTACAATTGTGGTGTCGGCTTTCAGAGCGATGAAGACTTTCTCGAGGACGATTTCTGCGCCATTAGCCCCAGGTGGACGCACGACAGGCTGATGCGACAATGGCGGCGCCTGGATTCCTCGACGGAATTTCTCCACTCATCTGATGCCTCAAGCTTCCCGCAGGACGTGTCTTTGTATGACCACCGCGACGACCGCCACGATGTCTGCTCCATTCGCAGTTCGAGCAGCACAGAGAGCGAACGCCAAAACCGAAAGAGTCCAAAAGAGGGCGCCGATCCTAACAGAAGCATCGCGGACGACCAGGCCACCAGCCGGAGCTCCTCGCGCTGCTCCTCGTCCAACAAGACCCCGTCCCTCGACATGTCGTTCAGCGGACCCCCGTCGCCTGGAGACAGAAGTGGTGGAGGATCGTCCACTGCGAGTCTGGAAGTCTACATCATGGATAAACCACCACGCAAAAAGGGGACCAGCCTTCTGAGGAAGATGGAGAAACTGAGATTGAGAGGAACAACTGGACTCCTCTCTGCACCCAGGAACCATGCAAATCTGGCTGCGGTAGCTCGAGGGTCTGCGGATGGAAGAGGCCCCTCGAGGTGAGCATTGTTGAATTGGTGAACTAGCTTTACTCATTGAGACAAGTGATGGTGGTGTTCCTCATGGCTCCTTTCTAGAGCTGCAGGTTTTTTTTTTTTGCATGGCCACAGAAACAAACAAAAAAGAAAACATTTTAGAAGTGTTGATTTAAAGTTTCTGCGACACTAAATGAAAGTTTTATTGATGTTTATACGTAGCTGTGCATCTTCTTCACCCTCGTCCCCTCACGCCATGAGCAGCAGCAGCAGTAATAGCCACTCGGAGAGCAGCAGCGCGGTCAGCACGCCCAGCCCGGTCACGCGTGTCCGGAGTAACTGCAAACGCACCGAAATGGGCGAAGGAGTGACCCGCAACAACCACCACACAGGCACCACGGTCAGTACGAAACAAGATAGTAGACCCCTGGAAACAAATGGAAATAATCCCATATTCCGTGCGGTGTCCCACAAGGATCGATTCTCAGACATCTGTTTGTTTCTTCTATCTTAAAAGAGACCTATTATGGCATTATTCACCCCTTTATTTACCCTCTCAGGACAACAAAGACCAACACAATAACAACAACAACAACAACAACATGAACCACAACAGCCTGCTCTTCCACATCCCCAATGGCCACAAACCGGGCACCTTTCCAACCTCCCTCGCCCACAAGCACGCCTTCTTGTCCCCCATCATGGATCAATCCGCTGTCAACTGGAGGACGGGAAGCTTCCACGGTTACCAAGAACGACGCAGTTGCCGCCGGGGCACGTCGTCGCTCGACACCTCACCAAGCCCACCGGATCATCGGCTGAGCGTCTACGACAACGTGCCGGACAACCAGCAGCTTTCTGAGAGCGAAGGTGGCAGCGGGGGGAGTGTTAGCGATGCGGAGAGGGTGGGGGACGAGGTGGGTACTGTCTCACCATTTATGGTTTACGGTCTTGTTATATGATGTTTCTTTTTTTTATTGTTCTTACATAGCACAGTACTGCACTACCTTACAATGGCGATGCGATGGATGTTTACATTTTGTGATTTTGCTTGAATGTCAGGTGTCTCGACTGTTGGGAAGCGAGGACGTTTTCTCGGCTCTGGACACGGTTTTGGAAAGGATCAACGACCTGCAGCAACTGGTCTCCACCTGGGCCGAGAGTCTATCCGAAGACGACTGTCAGCGAGATTCCTCTTCCGCCTCTTCTTCTGCTTCCTCCTGCTCACCTGCCAGCGGCTCCTCCGCCACCTCCCCCTGCCCTTCCTCCCCGATCCACATCCACCTGGAGGTGCAGCATTCAGAGGAGGACGAGGAGGGCTTGGAGGAGGGAGAGGAGGAGAGCTGCGAGAAGTCGTCGGTGAGCGAAGACGAGTCCAAAACCAGATCGCCGCAAGACCAGAGCAGGTGAGGAACCGGAAATCAGCATCGACAATATGGACAGTAATTACAAGTCTTCCAACAAGTGCTACTTGAAGCCACACGAACAGAGCAGCAACACACAGAGAAGAAAGCATACTTTGGGCAGGCATATCGCTTCTATTCTTCGATGAAAGGCATTCCTGGCATTTTGTCACATTTCCCAGCCGAGCCAGCCAGCAGCTGCACTGGTCCAGTGAGCAGAGCCTTCCCTCTTTGCCAGCCAGCCCGGGCGTGGAACACCAGTCCGTCTCCCAGTTCGCTCTCCTTCAGAAGCTGGCCCTGCTCAAACTCACCGCCCTGATGGACAAATACTCGCCATCCAGCAAGCAAGGTTGGAGCTGGTAAGCGGCCGCTCAGTGGCAGAGGTTGAATCCAAGCGCGTGGTTGATGATAAACAAAACATAATTGTGTGGCTACACAAGTGCGTGGGCTATTTTAGGCAGCCTGTTTTGAAAAGTCATCTATTATTCATGGCTCAGGTGCAGACTGGCTCCCCGGCTGTAAAATTACTCTGGAGTTATTTCAAGGGGACAGTCAAGCGCGTACTGTTAGGCAAGCTTTAGTGTACAAGGACTAAGTTACATTGTAGCAAAGTCTCAGGAAATCGCTTTCATCCAGAGTTTCCGAGGTCGTCACAAGCCAAAGGTTCACAAAGATGTCCCACATTCTAAAACATTGATATGATGCTGTACAGTGTTAGATTGGGGAAGTGGCAGTAAAACAGGCCAAAATAATTTCCCATTGATGCCGGTACTTTTTTTCAAGTAAATCAGGCAGCGGAAATAGGAATATCACATCCCACTTCACAGTACAACCTAGGTAATCTCTCAGGCACAAAAATTTATTCTATTGTATCGTAATGATAATTGGACCTTGCTGCTCAAATTAAGCCTGATTGCGGGGATGTGTGTACTGTGCACCGCTTCACAAGTGCTAGTAATGAAAGTGTGTCAAAGGATTGCACAAGGAGCCACGTGGCCCATGGGAGACAACATAAGCGGCTGTGTCACAAAAGCCCCAAATGCTAAAATGGTCTTTTTAGGAATACAGCTGATTCTGTGTGGAGGTTCTTGATTCCGCTCAGCTTCCGAGAGGCGCTCTCGGATTCACAGGAAATGAAAAAGGGTCTGGAAGGCTTTCATGACGCCGTCATGAAACAGGATGACGAGCTGAGCAAGAGAGTCCTTAGTGACACACAAAAAAAAAAAAATGTCCTGAAATGTCCCAGTCTTTGATCCTTTTCCATGATTTCCTGAGCCTGCGCATGTTTTTTTGGGTTTTTTTTTTTTTAGGCTGCACACATTCAACCATCAGGGACACACACGCACAATGTTCATTTGGCTCTTCCTTCAAAGGAAACACATTGGGCCATGCCGAGGATTGAGACAGTTTCCTGTGCGACTGCCCAAGCTGTTTCATGGGCTCCAAAATAAATTTAAAAAATAAAAAAATCAGATCAACGGCAGTTCTCAGGATAAGCCTTTCGGAGGACGAGCAAGGCCACACAGGCACGACAACGCTCTGATGGTGATCGAAGAAATCATCATTTTTAGGAGAATGAACAAAATATTGAATTTTGACATGACTAAAAGTCGGAATTTGACGTCCAAATTTTTGGTCATTTTATGAAAGATTTTTGGTCATTTCATGAAAGTGAAATCGTACGGTTATCAGAAAAGCTCAAAGTTGTATGAGTCAATCAGCGTTTTTGGACACAACATTAGAGCTTCACACAAAGAAAGTTGCTATATTATCCGAAAAAGTCATAACTGTGTGTGAATGTTTGTGTGAATTTTTGGTGCAGAAAGTCTGAATGGAAGGAGCAGCAAATTTGTAGTTTCTATGACAGTAGAATCATACCCCTGAAAGAAAAAAAAAAGTAGAATTCTTCTGAATGAGGTTATCATTTTAGGGCACAAAATAGTTTTATACAAACCAAATTGTAGTACTGTGTTCTAAGTTGTTTTGTTTTATTACGTGCAGAAAGTCTGAATGGAAGGAGCAGCAAATTTGTAGTTTCTATGACAGTAGAATCGTACCACTGAAGAAAGAAAAAAAAAAGTAGAATTCTTCTGAATGAAGTTATCATTTTAGGGCACAAACTAGTTTTATACAAACCAAATTGTAGTACTGTCTTTATAAGTTGTTTTGTTTTATTATAACAAAGGAGCGTTCCCAAGACGATGGTGAGGAAGGCCAAGGCGTCACCTGCCAAGGCCAGGCGGGTTTTCGGCGAAACTTGAACTATTTCTCTAAGAAAAAACAGAACAATGAAGGGATGATGATGAAAATTGTTGGGTTGGCGGAGATTTTACACGCAGGTTCTGCAGTAAAGTGCTGGCACATAGTCACTTGGTGTATTGTTGGAGTCATACATCTTGATTGGGAGACGAATATTTTTATATGGCAGCAAAAAGCTACCTTTAGTTGTTGTCAGTGGAAGATAGAGTCGGTGTGCTTACACATTCGCACTTCTGGATCACTTTGTTCGAAATCATCCATTTGTTTTTGTTTTTTTTAGATAAGTGTAAAATATATTTGAAATTATATTGAACTGTTTTGGGATTATAGTTTGAGACATTTATGCTTTAAACTCCCTATATTAAGTTGGCAATTATAAACCTGTTATTGGGGGGCATCAATTACTCATGCTTTCTCGATTTCCAGGGACGTGCGTGTGGTCAGGGGAGGCACACCTTCATGTGAGAGGTTTAAAAAAAAAAAAAAAAAAAAAAGATTAAAAAAAATTTGAATGAAGAAAGTAAATTAGGAGAATATCTTTCCTAGAATTAAAAATACTTATGCCATTCCTGTTCTTTAATATTATTGTAAGAAGGCTGGATGCCCAAACCAAATTTCACATGAAAAAGTTGCCATTTAAAAAAAAAAAAAAAGCCACAGTGG
>NW_017808116.1:0-3893 GCF_001891065.2 Hippocampus comes | reverse complement strand
GCGGACGGGTGAGTGTATGTCAATAGACACTCTTTCTATCTATCTATCTATCTATCTATCTATCTATCTATCTATCTATCTATACACACACACACACACACCCACACACACATACATTTCCAATGGATGGCTATAAGTTTTTGCCAAGGTTTCAAGTGCTGGAAGGAGAAGAAAAATTGATTTTTGAAAAAGCTTGAATATGACCTTGGAGAAGTCGTACGCGTGTTGTGGTAAAACTTTTATTGAATCGCATACTTAAGGCCGTATGTCTAGCTAGCTAGCCAGCTATCTGTCTGTCTGTCGAGCTAGCTCGCTATCTGTCTCTGTATCTAGCTAGCTAGCTAGCTATTTGTCTCTATCTATCCACACACACTCACCCCCACACACACCTGTCTAGCTAGCTAGCCAGCTATCTGTCTGTCTGTCTAGCTAGCTCGCTATCTGTCTCTGTATCTAGCCAGCTAGCTAGCTATTTGTCTCTATCTATCCACACACACTCACCCCCACACACACCCACATACATTTCCAATGGATGGCTATAAGTTTTTGCCAAGGTTTCAAGTGCTGGAAAGAGAAGCAAAATTGATTTTTGAAAAAGCTTGAATATGACCTCGTACGTCGTACGCGTGTTGCGGTCAAACTTTTATTGAACCGCATACTTGGAGGCCGTAGAAAGGATGAAGTGTAAATGTGAGGCGTGGGCCGGTGTCTGCAGATTTCCCCAAAGATCAACAGCTGCTGGCAGCCCAGGCGGCCATCTTGCTGCTGCCAGACGAGAACCGCGAGGCGCTGCGGACGTTGCTCTTCTTCCTCCGCGACGTGGTGGCCTGTGTGGATGACAATCACATGACGCCCACCAACATCGCCGTGTGCCTCGCGCCGTCGCTCTTCCACCTCAACGCCCTCAAGAGGGACGCCGGATCGAGTCACAGGAAGTACAGCCTGGGCCGCCCGGACCAGCGTGACCTGAGCGAGAACCTGGCCGCCACGCAGGGCCTGGCCGACATGATCAGCGAAGCACAGAGACTTTTCCAGGTGGCCGCCGCCGACCTGCTCCACGTCTGCAAAGGCCTCACGGTGCTCTCCGGAACATTCCTTGTGAATTGCAATTTTCTTCTCGCGTAGATTCCGGACTTTTGGCCGGCTCTGAATCTGAGCTCTGCCGCTCCGACTGACGAGGCGAGCGAGGAAGAGCTGGAGGAGACCATGCAGAAGCTCCGGCAGAGTACGCAGCTCCTCATCAAGGAAGCCGGCGACAAGAGTCGAGGCTGGGAGACTCGTCCCGCTCCTGAACACGTGTCGCTGGCTGTCAAGAAGGTCAGTAAGCTAGAGAGCTAGCTAGCTAGCACTAACAACTTGGAAGTGTTTTGGAATCGTAGTTTGTGTCATTTGAACACTTTAAGATACTTTATAGAGGCAATGTTTTTTTTTAGTTCAAAGTTGCGTTTTTGTATCGGCAGACGTGGTCGGGATGCCCGCTGTGGACGTGGCGCGTCTCGGTGGAGGTGGACGCCAGCCAGGAGGTTTTGCTGCGCCGGCTCATCGAGGAAGAGCGGCCGTGCGGAGGCGGCGCAGGGCTGGGCGCCGTCATTCAGACGCTGGGCGAGTGCGCCCACGTCTGTCGATACCTCCGCCAGGGTCACGATGCCGGCCTGGCCTCCAGCCTGCCGCGAGAACACCTGCTGCTCAGGTTAGCAAAAGAAGAAAGTCTGAGGGAGGGAGCTTTTTTTGTTTTTTGTTTTTTTTTTTTTGTGTGAATGAGGCTGATGAATATTTCATTCCAGCCTGGAGTCAGATGAGATTTGACAGTGTGTCTGTTTGACTTTGTCATCCGCTCGTGGTTTTTGTCAGCGCACAAGTGAACTCGGCCTTACCTCTGAGTCAGGCAGACACGTTTTTTTGTCTTTTTCCCTCCATGAGGCGTCGAAACACACAGAAGGGAAACATCCAATTGCATTGACACGGCGCGTCAGTCGTTTTGGCAGACACGTTGAGAGCAGGAAAGCCCAAAACACGTTTGAGTTGCTGATGCCACTCGTGAATGTGAAGTCAACTTAGAAGAACGAGGACTCAATTCTTTGGGATCGTTTTCTCTCACCAAAATGACAAAAGGGAGAGATTATTTTAGATCGCTTGGGAAGAATGAAGGCTTTCTAGGAAAAGGCCGATTAGATCTCAAGTCCCTAACCTAATTTGAAACCAGACTGTAAAACCCGAACTGTTGTTTGAAACCCTACTTTGAAGCCCTAACCCGAATTCGAGAACCCTAACACTAATTTGAAAACCCTCATCCTAGTTTGAAACCCTACTTTGAACCCCCGAGTTGGCTTAGAAGAACAAAAACGGTGACATTTTTATGATACATACATATTATTTTAGATACACTGTGTTTAAATACATTAGTGGAGCCTATACACTTTCATTTCCAAAGTTACAAATATTGGACATTATCTACTTATTCATTTTTGAATGTAGCGAGGTCAAAAACGATGTCATTTGCAGGACATGGCAGTCGGAGGCGACTTGCGGCCCACTCTTCGTGTCGTCCGTGTCCACGCAGCACCCTCAGGCGCCACCGGAGGGCGTCCGAGTGCACACGCACGCTTGCCTCTACCTGCTGGAGCCCGCCGCCGCCAGCAAGACCCGCCTCACGCACGTGTGCCGCACCGACACCAGGTACGCACTCGAGATCCCCATTCTCGTGTCACACTCACGTGAAGTTCTTCTGCGCATCGTAGCCACGTAGAAAGTGAGATGCTTCCCCGTTCAAAGGCGAGACCGAATAGTTGCAAGGGTGCTTCGCTTGCCCAAGTTACCTGAAGTTACCCCACACACAGAAACACTTGCATTGTCAATTTAGGCACCGAAAAACGAGACTGCAGATCAAACGGATTGACTTGTAGCAGGTTTGCAAGGAATCTCCTCACTGACATCTTTCATGTGTTATCCTGTAGGGGGCGCTCTCCGGCGTGGAACCGCAAAGTGAGCGGACATCGCATGGTTGCTGCTCTGCTGGCCCTCAAAGCGTCCTTCCAAGGCCAGCACAAGGAGAACACCATGTGACGACGCTTGCCGGATAGCGAGTTGGAATGGAAGGAGTTTCGATTTTTCGCCTTTTTTTTTTTTTTTTTTAACTCTTCAAAAATGTCGCGCTCGTCTTGGCCAACCTGCGACGTGTTTCACGGACAAAAGGAAGACCAAACGGGAATGCGGGAAAGACGAGCAATGTAGCCCCGCCCGTGCCGAGTTGGGGACTGACTGTAACAAACGCAAGCCATCGAGGAGATGTGGATTGTCGCTCCTCGTGGCATGAATCAAATGCGAGTCAGTATTTAAGGGAACTAACAAAGTAAACACATATTTAAGCTTTGGAGTGAGGATGTGTGAAAGTGATCAGAGCCACGCGTCTGATTAAAGAGATTTGTTTTTCTCTCAGAGCCTGCTTGATGTCTCTTTCATCTGTTCAAGGGAAAACAGCAGAATAGAATCACAAGTTTTAAAATGAGGCAAAAGGAGGTTGATTTTTTTTTTTTTACCGAAAAATCAAGCATGTATGGTAAGCCGTTTTTAGCCCAGAAAAAAATGACCATGTATATTAAAGCATTTTTAACCGAAAAGCTACCATGTATTGAAAGCCGTTTTTAGCCCCCCCACCCCAAAAAAACGAAGATGGTTAAGGCGTTTTGGCCGAAAAAAACAACGATGTATAGGAAAGTGTTTTTAGCCCCCAAAAAAATGACCATCTATAGTCAGACGTATTAGCTAAAAAAAAACGACTATGGACAGTGAGGCATTTTTATCCCTAAAAAACGACCATGTATCGTAAGGCGTTTTATGCCAAAAAAAACGACAATGTATTGAAGGCGTTTTTAGCCGAAAAAAACGACCATGTA
>NW_017808115.1:0-270 GCF_001891065.2 Hippocampus comes | reverse complement strand
AATAACAAGTTTAAAAACAGGACAATAACAACGTTCAAAACAAATAAGGTACTAAAATAAGGATTCAAGTTTCATGCTTTGTGTAACACCAAGGAATTAAAATGTCCTTTTTTTATCCAGCTTTCTACATTAACCCTACCCTTGGCCCCCTTCTTCTCTTCCCATTTCAATTCCTATCATATGACCAGCATGGCTCCAGTGGCCCACCAGTCGTGGTCCTGGCTGGTCCATTCTGCACCTGACCCCCCCCCCCCCCCCCCCCCCCCCCCC
>NW_017808114.1:0-708 GCF_001891065.2 Hippocampus comes | reverse complement strand
TGATAATCTATTGGAAGGGGGTTGTGGGGCTGGGGGCAGACTCGGGAGATTTAGTCGTGGTTATTTTGCCTTGAGAATATTCTGTATGCTGAATTTACTTTAAAAAAAATCCTCACATCCATCCACATAACTCTCCTTCTTTGAGGTCAAGTTGCCAGCAAAAGGCTTTAAAAAAAAAAAAAAGAAGCACACACACGCGGTGGGCAGATGGTCAAATCGTCATCCTGGCAATAAGTCAGGCAATCAGTCAAGCCAGCGTGCCAGTTGGCTGACGAGGATACGCGAGCATGACATCCCCGCCATGGTTGTGAAGTTCCAAGGCTGAAAAGGTGGGGCGCGCTGATTGAAGAAATGCGCCAAGCAACCTTCTATCCTTTCTTCCTTCACAGAGTTTTCTTCCTGTCTACATACCATCGCTACATTTCCTCTCCCTTTCAGGAAAAAAAAAATATAGATCAAGATATAGCATTTGAAAATCCGCAGATTAGACTCCCTGAAATACATTGGACGCTTTCTTATTGAAATGAGGTCCGGCCAGCGGCTTGTTCGGCCTCCCTCCCCGTTTTGACGGCAAAGCGATTATTCCAAACGCCGTGTGTGCGCCGTGCTCGCAAGGGGGCTGGGATGGCTGGATAGCACAGGGGCCACAAAAAGCGACAATTCACCTACTGTAGCTTCATACATTTTGATCTACTGCTCCCTTCAACT
>NW_017808113.1:0-1188 GCF_001891065.2 Hippocampus comes | reverse complement strand
TGACCTTCTTCTGCTCCACTGAGAATCGGTAAACCAACGGATGCTCTGTGTGTTTGTGTGTGTGCTCTAATGCTTATATGCAAGTAGCGGGCCAAGCATAAGCTACTTGGCCCTTCACTGGCATGACTTAATCCACCTACTGTCATGTTGCGGATATAGTAGCCATAATTACATTCATTATATATCTAACAACATAGCTTAAAGACTTTAGACTATTAGACAAGGCTACGGCCTGACTAAATGAAACTCCTCCGCTGACTTCAACATGGTTCCTTGCAACCGAGATGCTGCTCCAGAAATATTTTAATATCACATATGGCTTTGGAGCACAGAAACGGCAAAAAAAGGGAGTTGTTCATGTTGTTCAATAGTGATAGCATATGCTATGCTATCACTATTGTTTAAGTTTCATTGGCCGCCACTTTTGACTGTGTTATTTCTTTCCCGCAGCCATGCTTTGCCGCTGTTCACCTCGCTGCTCAACGTGGTGAGCGCCTACGACCCGGTGGGCTACGGCATCCCGTACAACCACCTGCTCTTCTCCGACTACCGTGAGCAGCTGGTGGAGCAGGCCGTGCAGATCCTCATTGTCACCCTGGAGCATGACGGAGGGCCTTCCCACTGCCCGTCTTCTCCGTCCAGCGTGGAAGAACACGAGGTTTTGCGAACGAAGACCGCCGCCGTCTGTTTGAGTGGTGATGATTCGCTTGAATAATGATTCCCCTCTCTGTGTGTGCAGTCCACCGGCCCCGAAAACTTGTTTGTGAATTATTTGTCGAGGATTCACAGAGAGGAAGTATGACCCGGACAATGTCAGTGAAGGTTACTTGAGGATCTTGTCCCTGAAGGTTCTGTTTGTGTTTTATCCAGGATTTTGATTTTGTACTGAAAGGATTGGCTCGTCTCCTCACCAACCCTTTGACTCAAACGTACCTGCCTAATTCCACCAAAAAGATCCAGTTTCACCAGGAGCTCCTGGTACTCTTCTGGAAGCTCTGCGACTTCAATAAGGTTCTCAGAAACATTTTTCTTATGACAAAATATGACATAAAAGATGTTTATAAGGATTTGAGAGGATATGACATCAGTAGGATTTTGATCTTTTCTCATTTTTTTTTGCCACCATCTGCTACTCCATTCAACATAGATGTGAAGCCATCCCCGCAAACAGGGCTTTGCCTTCAAGTA
>NW_017808112.1:0-235 GCF_001891065.2 Hippocampus comes | reverse complement strand
TCGTACAAGTTCGGTCAAGAGAATGTCAAGATCATCCAGGAGTCAGGAAAGGTGGGAACACATTTGCAGAGCTGCACAAATCAACAGCTGAGCCTTACTTACTGCCGTGTAATCGTCTCTGGCGAACGTATGGTGGAATTCAGCCCGTATTCATCTGCGACTTTTTGTTTACGTGCCATGATAGTTGTTGCCCGAGCGCTCGTCACTTTGGCTGAAGATTTATGTTCGAGTGCAT
>NW_017808111.1:0-235 GCF_001891065.2 Hippocampus comes | reverse complement strand
TCGTACAAGTTCGGTCAAGAGAATGTCAAGATCATTCAGGAGTCGGGAAGGGTGAGAACACATTTGCAGAGCTGCACAAATCAACAGCTGAGCCTTACTTACTGCCGTGTAATCGTTTCTGGCGAACATATGGTGGAATTCAGCCCGTATTCATCTGCGACCTTTTGTTTACGTGCCATGACAGTTGTTGCCCGAGCGCACGTCACTTTGGCTGAAGATTTATGTTCGAGTGCAT
>NW_017808110.1:0-607 GCF_001891065.2 Hippocampus comes | reverse complement strand
ACCACTGTTTAGGTCAGGGAGGCACGGTGAACGTCTTGTTTGCATGTTGGTCTTACAGTGCAGTGGCAGGATAATGGAACACTCTAAATTGTCCTTAGGTGTGAGTGTGAGTGCGAATGGTTGTTCGTCTATGTGTGCCCAGCGATTGACTGGCAACCAGTTTGGGGTGTACCCCGTCTGCTGCCTTAAAACAGCTGGAATAGGCTTCAGCACGTCCGTGACCCTTTTGAGTACAAGCAGATTAGAAAATGGATGGGTTATGTTGATCGTGTGCCACCAGTTGATCCCAAAGGGAGTGTCGGTCACTCTCGAGGCATTAAAAAAAACAAACAAAAAAAAAAACAAAGGGTAGACCGCCTATCATCCATTGTGAAAATTGCCACTTGATCGATGTCCTGGAAGAATGCTAATCTAAGCCTTATGTTTTGTATACATTACCTCGTTCACGTGAAAAAGGGGAAAATAATTAATTGCTCACGACCATTATTGTGATTGTCGACATGTTTGGTTTGTTTAACTCACTCATGCAAATATCATGTAGTTTACCCTCTTAGAACCAATGAGTTTCAGACGTGGCCATTAAACAGAAAGTAAACATAGAAAACCT
>NW_017808109.1:0-438 GCF_001891065.2 Hippocampus comes | reverse complement strand
AAAAAAAAAAAATGAGATGTTTCGGTGGAAGTATGCAAAGGGACACAGTTGTAATGACCGGCTCCCTCTACTGCGGGGCCGACGCCGACCACAGCTGTCGTCGTGGAAACGCAGCTGCGAGCGGTCGAATGAGACTCCCACGAGGAATGAGATGAAGGAGGTCGAAATGTGATTGGAGTTTGATTTCCACGCAGTTTGCTTCGCACTGCTCGAGTGCTCCGGTGTGAAAGCTTCATTCAAGCAAAGGCTTTGTTTACACTTGACACATTTTATTCTCCGGAGAGATCAAGTGCCGACCGACTTTGCGTCGTGATTTCGTAGAAATGCAAATCTGCGATACCGGCGGGGGCACTTTGCGATCGTGTTTGCTTTGTGACGGCCTTCAAGACGACATCTTATGTGCTTTGCACTTTTTAATGGCCTGTGCCCAAAGAGTTG
>NW_017808108.1:0-256 GCF_001891065.2 Hippocampus comes | reverse complement strand
ACAAATTAGTTGGGTCTCTGGAGAGCCTGCCCACCCATTTAGCATGAAATTAAGCAGACAAATAAATCTTTGATCTTCTTCTTTTTTTTTTTTTGAAAACGTATAAATGAGCGAGCTGTTCTGCACTAATTTTCAGAATAATCACCCCCACCATCATATTTCTTTGCTGGAAGATTGAGTGAAGATCCCATGCCACTTCTGAACAGCAGCCTGACTGTCTCAAACACTATCATTAGAGCGGCACTTTCATGCAGAA
>NW_017808107.1:0-204 GCF_001891065.2 Hippocampus comes | reverse complement strand
TTCCTCAACGCAAGAGTCATCCTACACACCACCAATCTCTGCTTTCTGGCTGCACTCTCACCTACCACTACTTTGCAGTCTCTGAGTTCCTTTAGATTGCACCGTTTACACAAAATGTAGTCGACCTATGTACTCCTGCTTCCACTCTTATTGGTCACCCTATGTTCCAGCCTCTTCTGAAAGAAAGTATTCACAATAGCCATT
>NW_017808106.1:0-351 GCF_001891065.2 Hippocampus comes | reverse complement strand
CACTTTTGACGCCAGCAACTTTTTCAATGACGACAGCGGCAACGGTAAGAGGCCGTGACGTCACTGGCCTCCAAATTATTGTCCCGCTTCCGTTATTGACATTGAACACGTGTTATCCGTTTGTTTTGTCATAACTAATAATGGCCATTGCGACCATAATCCATCTTGTGTGGCTCCGTTTGCAGGTGCCACTCGGACTTTTGCATATTTTCTGAGTTTTTTTTTTTTTTTTGGAGGGGGGGGGTAGGATTTTTTTTTTCCTCCACCTAAAAATATTTTTAGTTTTCCAGACTTCTGAGATAGTCCAGCTCCACCGCAGGTTTGGAGTTGGCTCCTATTCGATATGAATGT
>NW_017808105.1:0-300 GCF_001891065.2 Hippocampus comes | reverse complement strand
ACTGGAAACCCCGACAAAAACAATGAAATCACCAGTCTCTGCGGGTGTTCATTCAGGTGTTGAAACTTGTCGGGAAAAAACTAATTGGATTTCAATTTTAGTTTGCTGGCCAACAACATATTTTTCTTTCTGTTCTCTCGTTGGTTGGTCCGAGCTCAGTTGTTCAACCTGCAAAACACAACTGTTGAGCGTGGCCGGTTTATACTTTGTGGGTGAACAATCCAGGTGCATCCAGGTGCACAAGCACCTGAAATTGAATACTGCGCTCCAATTCAAGTCGGCCATCGGGATTTTGCACAC
>NW_017808104.1:0-551 GCF_001891065.2 Hippocampus comes | reverse complement strand
TGCTAATAAAATGTTTGTGATTCTCAAATCGCCATCAAGTACACTCCTTCACTTGTACCATATTTATTATTATTAAATAATTTTAATACCCTCTCCCCAAATTATTTTTTGTTGTAAGACAAGAGGCTGAAAAAAATAAAACAACTTCATGTCGAGTAACATGATGACTTACATCACGATGTTTGTAACGTGTTCACGGGTCACGTGACTCACGCATCATGATGTCATTGCATTTTTTTGTGGGGGGAGGGGGTGGCATCATCGGACGTCTTTTTTTCCCCGAACATGGGACATAAAGGGAACATTCGACTCTCGATGACTAGTTTTCCGGTGCAAATAGTGACAACCACATGCTATAGTTCCATTTATGTTCACAAGAGATTTGGCTGGCTGGTGAGGGGGGAATGCTTGCATTAGTTGAATAAAGCGAGAAGATAATTAAATTGGCAAGAAACATGAAGAAGACACGGTTGATTTGCTTTAGTGGATTATAATGATGTCATGGCTCAGAACGGGCCGCGGCCAGCAAGTTTGATATGAACGCATGCATC
>NW_017808103.1:0-310 GCF_001891065.2 Hippocampus comes | reverse complement strand
AACATGACAAGCAGCAAGAAGAGGTGAGAAATCGCTCGCTGATGACCTCAGCAGTACGCAATGCTTATTTCATTCGGCACCACACCACACATTTGTCTACACTCATGGAGAGAATTTTTTTAGGCAGGAAGATGGTGGGGGGGGGGCTTCAACATGGTTTGGCTTTTAATTTCTTGACAGAATTCAGAAATGCAAATCTGCACCCGGCTTTCCTCTCCAAATCGTGTAAATGGTTGTTCGTGTCATTATGAGAGGGACTTGCGTATCGGGACACCTGGTGATGAGATCTGTGGAACGTTTGTCGGTGTGC
>NW_017808102.1:0-261 GCF_001891065.2 Hippocampus comes | reverse complement strand
TTCCCAACACTGCTGCACCTAAAAGTGATTTTTCAACAACTTGAAAATTTAGATTTTTTTTTTTAACATGAAAAAGTGTGATTTTGCTACAGCTGCTGCAGACCTGTCGAAATCAACCCCTTGGACCTTGAATAAGCTCACCTGCAAAAAAGCATGAATCCGCAGATAATATATCCCCTTTGTCCCAATGCCTGGCCTCTTTTAATAGTACGTAAATGTCACAAGATGGAAGAAAAGCACTTAAAACCCATGCACCACAAA
>NW_017808101.1:0-240 GCF_001891065.2 Hippocampus comes | reverse complement strand
GTCGTAACTTGGCCATTGATGTTTTGCCCTTTTACGTGACATTTCTCAGGTGTTAGCATACTGATTGAAAGTGAATTTTGGCTATGCTAAATTTTATGATAAAATTTGATGGATAAAACTTAAAGGCACTTATTTATTTTAAGGTGATGCTATGTGATTTTTTTATTTTTATTTTTTTTAGGCGAGCTGCAATGTTTCAGTGTGGTTGCCTCATGGCTCCCCCTACAGTCATGCAAAGGC
>NW_017808100.1:0-230 GCF_001891065.2 Hippocampus comes | reverse complement strand
ACGACTAAACAAACAGACGAGTGCACATTAGCCGTCACAAATACTTGTTATTGGGAATTTCTCCATTGCGAGACTAATAAAGGTTTTCTTATCTTATCTTATCTTATTGAAAACGTTCTATCAGCAAATAAATCCACAGTAGAAAGTGGTTTTTGAGTTTTTCCCCTGCGTTCAAAGTTGGGTGGCGGCCACCTCCAGCTAATGCCTCTTTTTTGCATCCAAGCATGTCG
>NW_017808098.1:0-464 GCF_001891065.2 Hippocampus comes | reverse complement strand
ATCTACTTTTGCCTCGCGTCTTTCGGTATTGTTACATTTGTTGCTTCCCTATACTGCCAAATCGCCAATCGAACCCCGGCAGTTTTTTGGGGAATTGTCATTTTGTGTTCGGCTCTTGCATTTGGGTCGTGCTCCTTGCATTGTTCATAATCGAACGAACTAAACAAAATATGGACACAGCGAGCACCGTTGGGTGGACATGCGACTGTTCTGATTTTGGTGTGTCAATGAATTATAAAATGCGTCCACGTATCAACTGCAATGTGCTCACGCACGTTGCTCCTTTCGTGTTTGGTACACTGTGTGAGTGGTCATTGGACGCACCTTGAGTAAACTGTGCAGCGCGAGCGAATTGTTTTTGTTTTGCTTGCAAAACTGTTTTGTAAACTAAAAAGTGTACTTGAAATGACAACAAGAAAGCGCTGTTTTCATTCAATGTGTGCGCGCTCCCGCGGCAGGGAATG
>NW_017808097.1:0-245 GCF_001891065.2 Hippocampus comes | reverse complement strand
AACACGCAACAACAGTAGCAAGCGTCATTTTGCCAGTCGGGTTATACCATCTCAACTAGAATGTGGGGGATAGTCCCCAAACAATTTTCGTCTCTTTATAAACACACTTGCTAAAACCCAGTGGAACAAATAAAAGAAAAAAATAAATAAATAAAATAAATAATAAATAAATAAAAATAAAATAAATAAAAAAAATAAAATATATAAATATAAAAAATAAATAAATAAATGTGTGTGTGTGTGTG
>NW_017808096.1:0-615 GCF_001891065.2 Hippocampus comes | reverse complement strand
GGAATACTCTAAATTTTAGAGTATTCCATTAACCTACCATGGATGTTCTGGGAATGTGGGAAGAAACTGGAGTACCCGGAGAAAACCCACGCAGGCACGGGGAGGACATGCAAACTCCACACAGGATGGCAGGAACCCAGAATCAAACCCAGCACTTCTGCACTGTGAGGCGGATGTGTTAACCAGTCATCCACCGTGCAAACCTTTTGTAATTTTTATGAGAATAAATGGTTCTCTCTGTTTGTCATAATTATAGTCCTACAGAGATTGCCACATACAGTAGGATCAGCCATGAAAAACAATTTTTAAAATGTCTTATTTTTTTCTCTTGTAGAGCTTAAAAAATAATTTTAAAAAAAGAACATTTGGAAATAAATCGTTAGGCACTTATGCTCGACAGAATACTGACAATAGTCAAAAGACAAGTATAAATGTTGCAGGCCACTATTAGGAACAAACCAAAATATTAAATAAAATCCAAGTCCGTTTAAGATCAGGTTGAGATTTACGTTTCCATGCAGGCTCAAAAAACCGTAACTGAGGTTCCGACAAAATAAGAACATGCTCTATTTCGCTAAAGTTTTCACGACAGCTATAATTATAACACAAGTACAT
>NW_017808095.1:0-298 GCF_001891065.2 Hippocampus comes | reverse complement strand
AAGCGTAATATATTGAGAGAGTAAGAGCAATGGATAACAAAAAATAACGTGCAGTGTCCCAATCTCTCTGTGAAGCATAAACAGTTTTTTTTAAAAATATCGTTTCACTTCATACATCAATAATCATGCCCAAAGATCTACCGTACATTATAAAATGAGCCTACAGCCATCGCTTTCTGTGTAAAAATCAGGATTTAACGGTATTGATGTTTAGAAGAAAAGCTACGGTGAGCGAAATTACTGCTTGTTTTCAATCTTATACATCGGTCAAATTTAGTGTTGAACTAAATGGTGTGCT
>NW_017808094.1:0-657 GCF_001891065.2 Hippocampus comes | reverse complement strand
AAGGCAGCCATTTTGGTTCAAAGCGGCCCTCTTCGAGTCATTCATCTAAAATGGCTGTTTTAAACCAACATGGCGGTCTCGGTGTTGAATTCCAGGCCTTTGAGACATTGTGCACTGTCTTGTCGGCGGGGAAAACTGATGTCAGAAGATAGTGAGTGATTGTTTCTCAGAGGAGGATTTATGAATATCTTTTTTTTTTCTTTCGAGTGGCTGCCCCGAGGAAAATCAGAAGAAAAAGCCCCTTCATCCTCAAGTGATATTGATTGTGTGGTTGTCATGGAAACCTCTAAAAGCAACTGCACAAATTTCCGACTGTTCATTGTTTGCAAAAGTTCATAGAAGGCTGCACTTGTCTGCTTCGGATCGCGTCCAAAGAGGAGATTAGAGCTGACTGCTTCCCAGCTTATGTGAATTAAAAGTACCCCTCTTGAAAATCCTGCTTGAGACAATTTTAATCCCCCCGTGCTGTAAGAGACACCATAGGGGGAATTATTTATGCCCGTGAGTGTTTGACATATGGGTATGTTTGTTTCTTTGTTTGTTTTTTCTACAAAGTACTTATTGCTCGTGTTGTAACCAAGTTTTTTTGTTTGTTTATTTTGAATATTGACCCCCCCCCCCTCCACCTGATTAAGAAAATTCAGCCCCGAAGCCTGT
>NW_017808093.1:0-675 GCF_001891065.2 Hippocampus comes | reverse complement strand
AAAACAAAAGAACATGTTTTGAGGAAAAACACACACAAAATCTGGTCATACAACAACTTTTCAAGGAATGCAGACTCTTCTTCTGTACATTGTAACGTTACAACGTTGTTTACATCGTAGCGACACGAGTAGATGATGTCTACCTTCATTCATTGCTCATGCAATGTCCGTTTGGTGTCGAAAATTATTCTTATCACATAAAACTCCCAAACATTCTCTTGGACTGCACGCAAACTGCACAGAATGTTTACCGAACTCGGCTCACAAGTGACCAGTGGAAAATAATGAGTTGTCTTCTCTTCGGCATCCCTGTGCCTGCTCTCCAGGCATGATCAATCAGCCCATGTAAATCGATTAGTCATGCCTGGAGAGTGAGGCACAAGGATAACGTAATAGAAAGGGGACCACATATGAAAGTGACCCAGGTCGGATTTGAAAAAAAAAAAAAGAAAAAAAATCGGAATTGATCGGAATCAGACTGTCATTAAAAATGATTATTATTATTTTTTTTTTTAAATTACCGGGTACAATTTAAAAATCTGATACAGGTCTCATATAGGCAGTGCGCACGTAGCCAAACAAAGATTTTGGACCACTTTTCACAAGACTAACTAAAGAAATAAATTTTTAGATTATTCCTGCTCCTCCTCTTGCTTCTTGTCCCCAAAATTCCAC
>NW_017808092.1:0-288 GCF_001891065.2 Hippocampus comes | reverse complement strand
AGTCTTAATTTACTGTGCAAAATTAAGATTTGATTGTATTCTTAAAAAATGACAACTTCATATTTTTTTAACTTAAACAAATAATGTATATGCTGTCAATTGTACCCATATAGAAAAAGCGCAGATCTTACTATTTGTTTGTAAAATCAAACATATTTGACATATGATTGTAGTAATATTTGGTCGATATCAACATACGTTCCTTTTGAAAATATTTTTTTTCTCACAATATTAAGACTTTCTTTTGCACGTTACAATTTTAATACTACAATACAATATGACTTTATT
>NW_017808091.1:0-353 GCF_001891065.2 Hippocampus comes | reverse complement strand
GCTTCTCAAGGCTGGTTAATGGTGTGATTGCTGGGCTAATCTCTGGAGCCTTGTCGTTGCCTTCACATCTTCCTAGTTTTTTTTAAAATTTTTTTTTGTTTATGAATCTCTGTGTCAGGATGGTCATGACACAAACCATAGCAATGCCAGGTCAGGAACTTTTGTTGAAATAACACATTTCAGCTCGGGTTCTGACTAGAAACAAGAGACCAGAACGTATAAAACCAATCAGCTCGAGAATAATTTAAAAATTCTGCTACTGGTCTATAAATCACTAATGGTTTGGGTTCTGAATACATTAAATAAATATTGATCTACAATAAACCCAACAGGACTCTGAAATCTGCAGACTT
>NW_017808090.1:0-798 GCF_001891065.2 Hippocampus comes | reverse complement strand
GCAACAATAGACAGAAGAATGTAACTATTAAAAAACGAACATCACCCAACGATTGCAAGACATTGACTGGGAATAGTTATGAAATGTATCAAAATTCATTTGAGGAGGTTATTCATGGTCCAATGAAGTCACACTGACATTGATTATGATGCTGTTTTTATATGTTCAAGAATCACTTACATACATGCCAACTGGGCCCTGTGGTCCTTCCTTGCCAGGTTTCCCCGTGAAACCCTGCGACAACACACACACATCCCGTCACATACTGTGTGTAACGGTAAACATTGTGCTAGGATTGTTGCGTAACTGCGGACGAACCTTTTCGCCCGGGGCTCCAGTCATGCCCTGGGGCCCTGGTGACCCTTGAGGGCCCTTAAAAGTAAACGCATCACACATGCGATCAGAATGACCGGTACACTTTCAGCGAATGAGACTTTGGCTGTCCAAAGTGCATTTAAAACACAAGATTTGTTGGGTTCAATAAATCTCTTTCATTGATTTACTTGAAAACATCGGTGTGGCTGATTGTACAATATTGTGAGGCATACCATCGAACCCAATGGTCCATCAGGTCCTCTTTCTCCAGAAATTCCTTGAGGACCCTGACGAGAAGTCATAGAGGTAGGAAGAAAATTTGTGTTCGTTCATGTAATGACAGGCACAAGTCGAATTATGATGAAGTGAGAGTGAAGTGAGAATCCAGAGCTGGATTAGATGTCGGGCAAAGCGGGCAGGGTACGCCGGGGTCTTCGGGGGCTGATATGGTGCAATTAATTAATTTTTCCTCATTTAATGAAA
>NW_017808089.1:0-860 GCF_001891065.2 Hippocampus comes | reverse complement strand
TCAAATATGCTCTATGTGTAACATACAGCACAGATCAAATTACTTTCCTCTCCCAACCACAGTGCAAACATATAGCGCATTGAACACACACAGCTAAAATTTACAGAAAGTTACATAAGGCATAAATATATAAACATGTTAAATAAAATAAATAAAACAAATAGCAATAACAACAACAATGTATTTCATATCACTTAAGTATGTGCTGTTGAGTTATAATGAAAACGCTGTACGGTATAATAAATCAATTTGAATCAAAATAAAGCTGTTGCTGACAGTACTGCTTATTGCCTGTGGGAAGTGACAGGGTTTGGATTCCGCTCAGCCATTAGCCATGTAAGCAGCTCTCAACCAGTCTTCAGATTTACAGAGATTATTTCATTGAGAATGCAGAATCCTTACTGATTTGTAATCGTATCAAACATAAGATAGAGAAACCAAATGAGGTTGTAAGTCTAATCAGTACTTACTCTTGCTCAACAATCCATCTTCTCTAAAATGTATTTCTGTCACTATCTTCACTGCTCAACTTTGATGTCTCTTCTAGGTGGCATGGATGAGTGGCTTATTCACAGGTAACGGCACAGAGGTAAAGCAAATAGTTTCGTAGCTTCTAATTTTAGGTGATGGAAGAGTAGTAGCATGTAAGATAGATGGGTGGATGGGAAAATAAGACTGGGGAAAGTGCAATGGACATAGAAGATAAATTCTGATGATGTCAAAGTGCCTCTTAAAAATAAGGCAACAACCACTGTCAGCCGTCAAACCCACAGAGGAAAAAACATCCTCAATTCTTTTTGAAATTCAGCAACACTTTTTCATGAGCATTATCACTTTGCCAAATAGGACCGCACAATTTC
>NW_017808088.1:0-497 GCF_001891065.2 Hippocampus comes | reverse complement strand
TTTTTTTTTCTTCTTCGATTTGAAGTATTTGGTGTCCTTTTTGTAATTCTTCGAAGTTTTGATGACCAAAAATGGCTTTATGTCAGGTTATGTTTGGGAACGAAATGAAAAGCGATCGGATCCCAAAAAACAAACAGAACTCCTTGACAAAAACATTCACAAGAATAAAAGCGCACCGACAAAGTATGAAGACAAATAGCTGGTCAACAAGAAGCAGGAAAAATAATATTTAAACAGAAAGCGCTTGCAAAAGGCAAGGAAATAATTAACCCGAGAATTCCAAACAAAATGACAAGAGTCCAATTAACAGGACAAAACAAAGCAATATCAAATGACGAAACAAAGGCTATAGTTAGAAAACGTGGAACTAAGGGAACAGGAACAACTACGACGAGAGTGAAAGCTCAAGAAAACAATGGCGCAAGAGCAACAAAGCCCAATAATCCGACAAGTTGCAAGCAGCTTGTCAGTCCTTAAATCCATGGCTAATGATAATG
>NW_017808087.1:0-289 GCF_001891065.2 Hippocampus comes | reverse complement strand
TTGGGATGGCACATGCGAGGGGCAGTGTGGCACCCGATGGACCAATTAGACATAGAAGACAACATCTGATGGCCCCGAGTGCCATCCACTCAAAAGCTATGATATATTAATGTATTGTAGCAGCAGATGAGGACTTGTCATGGAGAGTAATTAGCATATTAGCGCTCGCAAATGGAATCCACCTTTTTCGACACCCAAAACATCCCAAGCATTGCATCGCATCACTCGGTCTTGCAATATTTTTGGACTCCTACAGTGTCAGGTGAGGTCTGTTCAGCATTTTTTTAAC
>NW_017808086.1:0-439 GCF_001891065.2 Hippocampus comes | reverse complement strand
TAAAAACTAAAAGTACAAAAAAGTAAAAGTTTTTCTAAAAGTGAATTAAAATTAATGAATGACAAAAAACACGATTCCAAATGCAATGTGTGTGTGTGTGTGTTGTTTTTTTTTGTTTTTGTTTTGTTTTTTGTTTTTTTACACCCAATACCACCCAGGGGGATTAGTAATGAAATAACTAAAGCTGAAATTGAAAAAAAAAAGTTGGTGTACATCTTATCTTGCATCTGACAAACGCTCCTCATACTAAAAAAAAAAAAAAAAAAAAAAACTAAAACTAATGCTAATAAAAACTAAAAGTACAAAAAAGTAAAAGTTTTTCAAAAAATGAATTAAAATGAATGAACTAAAAAAAAAAAAAACCCACGATTCCAAAAGGAATGTGTGGTATTTTTTTTTCACCTAGTACCACCCAGGGGTATTAATAATGAAATAACTA
>NW_017808085.1:0-486 GCF_001891065.2 Hippocampus comes | reverse complement strand
CTTGCAGTCGGAATGAATTGCACCGGTGTAATGTAGGAAACAGGTGAACACATGTCTTTGGCAATTATGCGATAATTCAGGAATATCATAAATGTTTTGACTAATGGAATGGTGTGTAAAGGCAATTCAATGTGCAAAGAGGTAAATATGAAATGCCTGCATTAGTTGTTTGGGTGTTCTGAACTTGAAACATGGAAAGTAGTAATTTAATAATTCATTGAAGAATGAAACGGAGATGGATGAGGGAAGGAGATGGAAGTGTCGTCTAATCATTTTTGTTGACAAAGAAGCACGCTAACTAGCTCGATCGAGGTATTGATTGTATTGTTTGGGTTATCCACACAGGGGTGTATGCCCAGCTCTTGTGAAGTATCACTTTTTCCCTAAAAACATGTTACTCTCTGAAGGACCTAAAAGAGCATGTGTAACATGAAGGCCTATAGCAACATCATCTGTACTTGGTTACAAACATGCAGTATTTACCTG
>NW_017808084.1:0-264 GCF_001891065.2 Hippocampus comes | reverse complement strand
TATATATATATATATATATATATATATAATTTCTAGGTGAATATTTTATGTGGCCAAATTAGAGCTTTGAATTAGTCAAAAAGTGGTGACATTTTTTTTTTTCAATTCATGTCAATTTTTTTGACAATAGCAGTTTCCCCACTGGGTGGTCAACGGCACTTGTTGCGTCCGCCCAGGAGGCGCTTCGGACGGGTTGCCCGGACGACAATTCGGCTCTTCGGGCCGGAGCTCCGCACTTTACGAATTTTTCAAAGTCCTCCTACG
>NW_017808083.1:0-205 GCF_001891065.2 Hippocampus comes | reverse complement strand
CTACAATGTGGCCCGCGACAAAAACGAGTTTGACAGCCATGCATGGGTGAATTTTCAACATTTATTCATTTATGATGATGATGATGATATCTTTCTTTTCTTATCATTATTTTTCTTTCATTAGCAGAGGATTGCCAACCATTTTGCTCACACGTGCATGTATGTACTAGGTCAGGGGTGCCCAAACTTTCTTGACCGAAGATCT
>NW_017808082.1:0-255 GCF_001891065.2 Hippocampus comes | reverse complement strand
CCTCGCGCGCCCCTCCCTCATTGCCTCCAC
The DNA here is from genome assembly GCF_001891065.2 of Hippocampus comes. NCBI lineage: Eukaryota > Metazoa > Chordata > Actinopteri > Syngnathiformes > Syngnathidae > Hippocampus > Hippocampus comes. The sequence continues at coordinate 225 of NW_017808082.1, read as the reverse complement.
CCGAGTTATCTGGAGACGTACAGAAAAAAAGAGCCTGGAAAAAAAAAATGGAGGCAAAACCGGGAGACACAAAAGCAGCGTTTGCTCTCTCCGTCGCCAGCTTACTAATCGGCGTCTTTGCTGTGCTCAATGCGTGCCTGTCGTCTGTTACTCAGCAGCATTGCCATGGCGACCGGGGTCTGAGTAATCATTTGTGCAATGACCCCTATTCTCCAGAGGGAAGAT
>NW_017808081.1:0-225 GCF_001891065.2 Hippocampus comes | reverse complement strand
CCACTGCTGGGTTGTTTATATCCAGCATATTGGCTTGAGGATTCGACCAGCTTCAGCTCTTCAGCCCGCCCGGATCCAATCTGCTGGGTCAAAATAATTAACCCAACCTGGATCAAAATCATCCATCAACATGAGCAGAAGCTCTTGATGAAATCAAGCCTCCAAGCGTTTGCTTTCCAGCCGCTGCCTTGTCAGCGCACTTCAACTTCCTTTCAATTGTTTGTC
>NW_017808080.1:0-511 GCF_001891065.2 Hippocampus comes | reverse complement strand
ACAAATCAATGAATAAGTAGTTTTGAAATGAGAGGTCAGTAAAATCTGTTCAAACATGATTCCATTTATTTATTTTAAAAGGGGGATTAAAAACCAAAAACATCTTTGCAATATCTCAACGATTTTAAAAGTTGAGATATTCCAATTTTCAGTTCTGGCATTTGAGCAAGAGACATGAAGGTGGTGACCATAACTTGATTTCACGAGCTACGTGTAATAATGTGGCGGGCTGGATCTGGCCCCGAGGCATTCAGTTTGATAGGAGCGGGGGAGTCCCCGGGGGGAGTCCCCACTCAACGCCCAGAGACCAAAAGCAAAGAGCATGCGATGACACATTTAGTGTATTTTCTTTAACACATATCAGTAGTAACGTTATGATATTCAAATGTTAACAGCGCCCGAGTAACGGGATTTTGAATTAGGCGTTCAGTGGCAGCCAAAAGTGGAGAACCATCTTTATGAATTCGCGACGCTGCACGCACTCTTTGGTAGAGTTGTGACGTCACGGTAG
>NW_017808079.1:0-490 GCF_001891065.2 Hippocampus comes | reverse complement strand
TTTTCGCCGGTTGTGTGAGCGTGTGACCACGGTCAGCCCACATCCGTACGCATCAGATGGTAGGAGTTCTGTTTCTGGTTGGAATTTGCAACGGAGTTTCGAATCGTCCAAATGGATGGATGCATGTGGAACATTGACACGATTTTTGAGTTAAATTTGGCCCCTTTTGATTTTAACAGGAATGGAAATTACTGTTTGTATATATATCATCGTGCAAACACAGACTGAACAAGCACTGGGACACTGCGCTGCTTTTTGGCGCCCCTCCGCCGTGTTCACTTTCATACACGCGTGTGCACGGGATCGTTTGTATCCCGGTACCAGTGGCTGCCGAGCACAGCCATGCGAGGCTGGCAGCACGCCACCGAGGAGACGGGAGGGAAGGGAGGGAGTGTGACTCGCTGAAGTATCAAAGGATTCCCGAGCGTTCTTTAGTTTTGAAATCTCCATTTGGTCATTGTTTGCACTGCACTTCAATACATTTTACTGT
>NW_017808078.1:0-1675 GCF_001891065.2 Hippocampus comes | reverse complement strand
CCCCCCCCCCCCACCGCCCCCCACCACGATATTGGATGGTATGTTTCTTTCTGCGTGCAGCTCATCTGGTCTCCACAGCAAACTGTGATCCGTCCATTCTTGTTTTTGCCAATGGAATCGACGTGACGCACGGGCTCGTTAAAGCGCCGTGGACAGGAGGCACGGGGAGTTACAGCGATAACATTTCGAGTTGTTGGATGGTGACTCATGTTTGAGTAGGACGCTTGTCAGAATGAAAACACAGCTGGTGACATGTTCCTCCTCCCGACGCCAGGACGAGGCGATCCCGTTGTGTTTCTGCAAAGGATTCAGTCGTGGAGGGGGCGAAAGTCAAGAAGTACCCACTGCAGGCGTATTCACGGCAACTCGCTAGACATTGTGATGCTCCTTCCCGACTGCCTCGGCCACTAACAGACATAAGGACGTACGTATGATGATTAAAAAAAAATCCAAAGAGAAGGGTGGAAAGGTCAACCTGAACTCTGTGGATTTTATTCATTCATTTCAATGCAGAAAGTTGATTTGAGATACAGTTTTGAGTCATCTCAACTCCAGTTGAGTCGCCGACTGAATGAAATCCGTAAGTCGAGGCGCCGCTGTACCCCATAATCAGCTCGCCGCGCCTCTCCCGTCGACCGTGGGATTTGCATCCACCGATCGTACCCTTCTGTGTGAAGACAGGCTTTTATGGGTGTGCACTGACGCTGGGCACGTAGCGGGAACAGTCTGTTGGCCGGCCCTCATTAGCCGTCCCTTTTGTTACAGTAAGCCTCACCTCGCGGAGGCCAGATGCAGCGTGTCCAGATTAGATCCCACACCCGCTAGGAGTCTTGAAAAGCCACCCCTGAATCAGGCCTAATCCCCGCAGCAAGACTTTCTCTTGTCTTCATCTGCTTTTTCTCTCTGCGGCGTGCAGCTGCAGATGCATATGTTAGTCACAGACAAGCCGAGGAATTGGTCATTTTAGCTTTTGAGGGCTCGAAACCCCAGAGGCAGGTCATGCATCGGTAGCAGGGCCATTAATTGAGACTTTTATTTTGGAAAACAAAGATCCCGACTCACCTGAGAAGCTGATTATGAAATATAATGTGTGCAGATCGCGAGAGAATTGTTTTGCTCGTCAAATTTGGCCGTAGCAAGTTTTGCTCAGGTCAGCCAACCAGAAGACGGAGAATTGAAAATGGGAGAACCAATTTGAAATTTGATCGGTTAAATAAACAGTCCCAAGTTACGATATAGTCGAAGTCCCATGCCTGGTTCTGAAAGCCCTGGACAGATTACATTGGCATGGCGACACATAGACGCTGAAATCTGATTGGACAAAAAAAATGGAACATGTCCTGGAAGCTTTCCAGCCAAGAGAAAGTCTCGGAACTAAAGAGAATAGACTATTGGGAGTAACTTTGACAATTTACAATTTTAAGAAACATATTAGATTTGAGGTTGTGCTTCTGATAGTATTTAGTCCAATAGAGAAGCCCCACAATCAGATATTTACAGGTTTGTGAGGGGTGGTTTGCATTATTACACAAAGCAGAGTCGCAGATAATCATTTAATAATGTTCAGTCTGGTTTTCCTCTTCGAGATGAGTTCCGCTTCTCTGATAACTCCATTTGGTGTTTGTTTGAAAGGCCGTTCCAAGCTTGTCAAACTGCGAAAAAGGATTCCGAACTT
>NW_017808077.1:0-217 GCF_001891065.2 Hippocampus comes | reverse complement strand
CACTTGTTGTCGAGTGCAGCTTTTCAATGGGAATGTGTGCCGTTACCGCAGTGAAATCAAATCCTGTTGGAGCATGTTCTAGGATCTGAGAGGGTTTCATTATTAAACATGATGCCAGCGTGCACCACAATACAAGTCTGCCACGGCATTTTTCTTCAAATTGTGGGAAGTACTAGATAAATCTGGTGAGTAAGTTCTTATTTGTACTTGGTTACTT
>NW_017808076.1:0-357 GCF_001891065.2 Hippocampus comes | reverse complement strand
CAGATGTATGACGAAAATGTCATTTTAAATCAGAGCGAATGAAGTGTTCTCTGGTGCTGTTGTTTAAGTGGTAAAAATATATTTTACTGAGAAAAGTCAGCTCAGCATCTAAAATCACGTTTTTTCCACTTGTGTGAATCGATTAAAAAACAGTAACTGTAGTTTCGGTAAGTATTTTTCTGACCAAAACTGAACAATCAAAAAAAAGCCACATGCTGTGATTGGTTTTCTCCCATGCAAAGGGCTCGCATGCATAAAAGACGGCCATTGAAAGAGGCCACAAAACTGCCAAACAGCAAACCAAAATGAAGTGCAAGAAATCATTTTGTTTCTTGTTTTTCACAAAATTAACTCGGG
>NW_017808075.1:0-503 GCF_001891065.2 Hippocampus comes | reverse complement strand
GTAAACACCTAATAAGCATATTAATTCACAAGCCGGAGACGGCCACAACTTGCGCTGAGTAACTTAATACGTAAACTGGCTCACAGTTTCGCCAGTGAACAGCCAGCATATGCTGCGATTTAACTAGCTGGCGTCCATATCACTCACAAAGCCTGGCCCTGGCTTTTAAAGCTGCGGATGACAATGAGAATGCCAAAAATGAAAATAAATAGGAAGGAATTAGAATGAAAGACGACATCCTGTCTTCACCCTTCGTTACAAACAACTGTGGATTTATTGCATCCTAAAACAGTTTGACAGATTTTTGAGCACCATGTACCACATCAAATCGGTTTTGAGGTCATTAAAAACAATTAGAATTAATATCTATGGTGCACCAGATTTTTAAGGTGCACTCTTGTAAGAGAAATGAAAGGATTTAAAGTGCGACTTATAATTTGAGAAAAAAAAATGTGGTGCCTGCACCTCATATATTTTGGGTCGGTATTATGCATAAAGCTTTG
>NW_017808074.1:0-889 GCF_001891065.2 Hippocampus comes | reverse complement strand
GATTTTACTCACCACTCTCAGAAAGTGTGACACAGAGGCCGGCATCACTCGGCGATCCAGTTCCAAAGTTTATAAAGACAGTAGGAGATGTGCCATCAGTCCATACGAAGCTACCGGGCTGGAAGACAAAGTCACATTTCAATGAGTTGTATTGAAAGGATTAAGGTTACACACTCAATTCTACATCGCCTTCGATAATGCTGGGGACAAGAGTCTGAGTGTTGACGACATACTGTATACATCTGGCAAAACTACAGTCATACTACAAAAAAGAAAAGTTGAATAGATATATTCTACTTTTTGCGAGTCTGACAGTTCACTGAAAAAGTAAACCAAAGCAGTCATTCATTTACTGTTTTTTTTTTATTCAAATAATAAAAAAATAGTTTGAGTTTGTTCTTTTCAAGTAAACTTTCCAATTTATATTTTTGCTGAAATACACTTAGTTTTTTTTTTTTAACTTACTGATATAATGGAAGGCACCAAACATAATCGTTGTAACTGGACCAAAGACATGATTTAGATTGAGTGTGCTTTTTGCACATGTGCGGGCGGGATTTAACACTTCAGACGAAATTTCCTCAACCTGGCCGACCACCGCCATTACGGATTTCAAAGTAGGGTTTGAAACCAGGGTTCGGGTTTCAAAGTAGGTTTTTATGTGAGGCTTCGGGTTTCAAAGTAGGGGTCTAAACTAGCATTCAGGTTTCAAATTAAGGTGATAAACTAGGGATTGGGTTTTAAACTTGAGTTAAGTTAGGGTTTCTAATAAAGGTTACAAACTAGGGTTAGGGTTTTAAAGTACCGTAGGATTTTAAATTTGGGTTTTGGTTTCAAAATAGGGTTTTAATCTAAGGTTAGGGTTTCAAACTAGAATGTTAAACAAGGG
>NW_017808073.1:0-233 GCF_001891065.2 Hippocampus comes | reverse complement strand
GAAACCACTAAAATGAAAATAATCCGTTCCCAGGTACACATAAAACATAATTTTCTACTAAATAAGCCTTAAAACTACATAAAAATATACCTTATTTTATGTATAATAAATGTGCTTTTGTATTGTAATTAAAGAAATAAACTGTACTGGATAATAAAGTCAAACGACTTTATTATACAGTACAGTTTACCTTTGTGGTGGTAGTTGATGGCTTGATGGAATGGAGTGGGAGG
>NW_017808072.1:0-251 GCF_001891065.2 Hippocampus comes | reverse complement strand
AACATGATGGGTCAAAGAGAGCCGAGAGGCTCCACTAAAGTAGGCTTTCCAGAATTGCTTATAATAATAATAATAATAATAATAATAATGATGATGAGGATGTAGTACTATTTATTTTAACAATTGCAACACTGGATAAAATCCGCATTGTGCAACTTTTTAGATGTCAAACTTAAAAAAAAAAAAAATTAGCTGAAAAACTTGACGTGCTCGAAGAAAAAAGACATTTTTGAAATCAGCATCAAAAATAC
>NW_017808071.1:0-640 GCF_001891065.2 Hippocampus comes | reverse complement strand
CTGTGGCTCTCGGTGACGTGAGGAAATAAGTGACGCGTACTGAGATTTACATTTCTGCTGGTATTCAAAATTGCCGCATTATGGCGCTCCTGAGACATTCGAACCAAACCGTTTTTTTCCCTTGAGTCGCTCAAATCGTGCGTCCTAATTGCCGTGGGAGAAATCAGACCACTCGATTCGACGGTATGCGGCGCGCCAAGCGAACGCGGCTCACAGACAGATGGCAGCCGACTCTTGAAGTTGGCCTCTCATTTCATGACTTGACTTTACGCCTTTCATTTTTCGAGCCTTTCAAATGTTTTTGATGCACGCAGGAATAACATGTCCTGTTGGATACAGCGCACGACACACTTTGATGCATGCTGGTAGACTAACAAACAAAAAATATTTGCATTCCGCAGCATTGCCCTCTCACTTTGGATGTCAAAAAGGTTTTCGTGGCCCCCGGTGTTTTCTCTGTGTGTGCGCGTTAGACGGCCGAAATGCCTCTTTGAGTATTTCAGGTTGCCGAGCCGGAGCCCTGAAATGGCAAGGCGGATGGAATCCTCGAGAAAGACGTGCCGCTCGGCGTCGAGAACGGGAAACAACACGTCTAACTTGTGGCCATGCTTTTGTGTGGCAGCGGCGCGCGGCAGGCGAG
>NW_017808070.1:0-364 GCF_001891065.2 Hippocampus comes | reverse complement strand
AAATGACACCAATTGTAATTTGTCATCAATAAAAAGTGTTTCAAATGTGCAGGGTTTTTTTTTTGTTTTTTGTTTTTGTTGTTTTTGTCAATAACAGGGTAGATTCTCCAAAAGAATTCCAGCTCATTATGATTTTCCATGAGGGTGAAAAAAAGTGAGAGATCACCAATAATAAATCAGTGAATAGTTGATGCTTATACATGGCACAAATTTGTTTTCCTGAAATATTTGAGCAAATATTCAAATAAACAGGAGATCAGGAAAACAAAACCTGAATAGCAGGGTATAAATTGCCTCCCTAAACTCTCCAAATAGTTGACACTAATTAAAATGTGGCATGAAGAAAAAAAAATCATATTTAAAA
>NW_017808069.1:0-245 GCF_001891065.2 Hippocampus comes | reverse complement strand
ATTGACTGTTAAATGTCACTCATACCTTTAAAAAATAAATCCCCCCCAAAAAAACTGGCGCTCCTTCAAACAAGTTCTCTTTAAACAGGCACATGACCTTTAAATCCTATGAACAAAGCACTTATCAATAATATCCAGCGCTACTAAAGGAGTTTTACTTTTCATCAGCCATCTGAGGTTTTATGAGACACTTGAGCGAACACGTGGCTATTGTGATTTTGGCGTGGTTGTGCAAGAAGTTAATG
>NW_017808068.1:0-312 GCF_001891065.2 Hippocampus comes | reverse complement strand
AATACATTTAACAAGTATTAAAACATGATAAAAAAAATGTTATGATATTCATTTCAACTAGGATGGGGTCAGAATCGATTTTTTTTCCTATAAAAGTCTCTTCTGCTGAAGCGCCGTTAATTCACACTAAAACTAAATCTGAATACATTATTTTTTAAAATCAAAATGTACACTTTTGAGTGAGCAACATGGAAATGTTTGAATTGTGACAAAATGTGCAATCGGAATCATGGCATGTTCCTTTTTTTTTCAAATGTAATTTTACAGGTGGTAACAGAACAATGATACGAGACCTCTCTTTTGCAATGCGAC
>NW_017808067.1:0-800 GCF_001891065.2 Hippocampus comes | reverse complement strand
GAGCTGACTAAAGTCAAGCGTCTCCTTTCTCAAGAACAAATTCGTCACCTCCCGGCTGGCTGACTATAAGGCACTTTATTTTGGAGTCAGCCAATCCTCCATGAAGCGTCTCCAGTTGGTCCAAAATGCTGCTGCAAGCCGATTGACTGGTACTCGTAAGAGGGAGCATATCACTCCTACTCTAACATCCCTTCACGGGCGCCCTCTTGAGAGTTCTTTTGAAGATCCAATGATTTGTTTTCAAATCTTGAAATGGCCCCTGCACCTTACCTCTCTTGAGTTTCTCTGCACACGCCTCGCTGCCCATCTTTCAAACTCGTCTTAAAACTCATTTTTTATTCTTTGGCTTTTGACTGCGCAGCGTTGTTGCGTTCTGTTCGGCGCTCCTCTCGACAGTTCCCGATGCTGACCACCTTGCAGAATATCAATCAAAAGACGAGGAACAATCCAGCCAGTTAAAACGGCCGCTTACTGCCGGCGCCAAGGAGCTTGTCGTACTCCGCCCGGATCTCGGCGGCGATGGCGCCGTGCTCGCACTTCTCCAGAGCTCGGATGAAGTGCTCGGGCCAGCTGTCGCGCCTCTTCAGGCAGTCCAGCAGCAGCACCATGCCGTTGAAGTTGCCGCACATCTCCCGCTTGGCCTCGATCGTCTCCTGCCAGCGCACGTCACATGACAAACATGCATTTGGTTCGGTTGTACTTGGAACAAAACGTATGAGAAGAAACACATGCTGCTTCAAACGTACAATTGTGTGTTTCGCTCTAGGAAATTTCCACTTGGCCAAGTATTCAGATATCGT
>NW_017808066.1:0-403 GCF_001891065.2 Hippocampus comes | reverse complement strand
GCATCGTCCAAGTTAGTTGACATCTGGAGTTGCCCGACCAATCGATCATTGTCCGGGCTAATCCCAAGTCGACTTTGAGGGGTGGAATGGTTAAAAAAAAAAAAAAAAAGATAGGTGTGAGTGTGTGTGTTATTGTTATCTATATTCTAATCCAGGTTGACAAAACCGATAACCGAAGCCGACAAAGGAGAGCACATGGACAGATTGAACCGCGAATCAAATGGCTCTGACGTCATCCTGATCTCATCTTCTTCTGATATGCTGTCACATCAGAGCCGTTGGTAATACTGTATCCGGCCCTGCTCCGGTTGATGTTAACTATGCGAGGTACCGTGCCACGCCCCCTTGAGGACGGGAGTCGCACTTCACCGGATTACTAACCTGAGCTTCCATCCAGGTCGGT
>NW_017808065.1:0-258 GCF_001891065.2 Hippocampus comes | reverse complement strand
TCCAGAGCCAGGGCGCTGGGCGAGAGGGTGAGCGCAGCAGCGCGCGGCGCCCTCGCAGGTGTCCTCACTCTTTTGCTGATGCTCATTCTCTGGTTCTCGCCCTCCCCAGCTGGAGCAGTCAGTGTCTCCCTCGCTGTCCCGCGCCCATCATGAGGAGATGGAGGAGGAGGAGCGGAGAGCGAGGAGGCGGCGCGACAGGGAGGCCAGGGAGAGGGAGGCCCGGCAGGCGCTGCTCGTGCATCGGCTGCAGAACAAGGT
>NW_017808064.1:0-209 GCF_001891065.2 Hippocampus comes | reverse complement strand
ACATTAAGTTTTGGATTTGTAACTTGAATCAGATTTCTATTTTTAGAAATAGCAATACGTTAAATTACGAGTGACTCAAAATAGCAGCCATTAATGAATAACGGATTACTCAGTATTATGTTAACGTCATCACTGGATTTGGGTATTAGGTCATTTTTGTTTTTTTTTGTTGGTTTTTTTTTGATGATAGGCTCAGCATTCATTGAATT
>NW_017808063.1:0-438 GCF_001891065.2 Hippocampus comes | reverse complement strand
AAACAAATATTTTTCCAAAAAGTGTGAGTGCTGTGTGAGTTTGTGCATCCATTTGTTCGCTAGCGGGCCTCTTCCGGGCTCATATACAGTGAGACAATATGATCATACCATTCTTGATTTTGGACACGGGGAAATAATATAAACAGGGACTCTACCATTTGCAATTTGGGGCACCGTGTAGTTGATTTAAACAGCGAAAACCTATACGTGTGTAGTCATCTTTTCATAAACACTCTTCTCATCCGTTTTCTGCGATCTGTTTACGGCTCAACCAACATCAGGTGCCGATTAGTTTTATTAGCCCTTGCTGCACAAGTCACGTTTGGTTAACGGCAGGCTATAAAAACTGCATCACAAACGTACCTCGTCCATCATGGCAGACTTTGTAAGGTTTTAAATTGCCTTTGGTTATACGTACCTTTGTGTGGTTGCATGGCA
>NW_017808062.1:0-234 GCF_001891065.2 Hippocampus comes | reverse complement strand
TTTATTTACAAACAAACCACCGTTGGCCAGCCCACGCAACAGGAAGTAAAAAAGAAGGACGCCATCGGGGGCGGATGCCTCCGGGGGGGGGGGGACGCTGGCGTCAGATCAGGTCGGCCACTGCAGACAAGCGTCACAACAAATCTCAGTACAGGCTGAAAAAAATAAGGGAGCTGATTTTTCCTAATTTTAAAAGAAAATAATGAACGGGTCGGGCTCTGCTTGACCATTTTT
>NW_017808061.1:0-546 GCF_001891065.2 Hippocampus comes | reverse complement strand
AATGTAAGAGTTATGTTAGGACACAGGGCTCGATTACATGATTTCATAAGGTGCATCTTGTTGACTATTATGCAGTTGTACGGAAAGATTGCCACATAAAATATGAGAGAGTAACCCACCTCCCCCCCAAAAAATACTTTCAAAAACAATTAATATCAAATTGCAGGTGCAATTTTTTTACTAAATAGTAACTTTTTCTTGACAAAGTGCTTCAAACATTTCCACTAGATTATTCCTGCGCAGTATTTTCTCATCTTAACCCATCACAGAGAGAGAGAGAGAAAAAAAAAATAGACGACTCACCCTGTAAGGTCCAAACAGCCTCTTCTTCACTGCCAAACGGTACGCCCTTGATTTCTCTTCATCGCTCATGTCCGTCACTCTCAGACGCAGGATCTCGTACACTCTTCTTGCATGTTTCTGTAGAGGTAACATTGATTTAAACCGAAGGGGTTTCACTCAAAGCTGACTTATTTTCACAAGTGGCGAGTCTCGGCGACTGGTTTTGTGACAACTGAAAATATGAATTGCCGTTTCATGATGTGC
>NW_017808060.1:0-877 GCF_001891065.2 Hippocampus comes | reverse complement strand
ATATATATATTTATTTATTTATTTATTTATTTTTGTGGGGGGAATTCATGTGTTTGTCCGAAGGTCATAAATTAAATCTGCACCTTTGGACCGGGTTTCAAAAAGACCAACCACACACACCCTTTAAACAGTCGTCCGTATTTCTCCGTACAGCATGAACCACTGGTATGACTGGTATTCATAATAAGATTCTGAATTAATTGGACATTGCTCTGCATGTTTACTGTCCCAGTGTCATGTTACTTGACAGACTGAATCTAAAGTTTTTGTAGATACGTAAACTATTGTCCTGTAAAGATCCCTCCTATGTATAGATGTATCAAACTCCTTGCGCATGAACCACATCAGACCCAGATTACTCAGTGATGAAAGTCCTCCGGATTTCCCGGAATCCCAGATTTTCAAATTTTCATCAAAATTCCTCCGGAAAATTGTGGAAAAATTGTCTAAAATTCATCCAGATATTAGTTGACAACATTGAACGAACACGCGTTTGAGCGTAGCCATTTTGAGGCACTAACACGAGGAACAGTAACACCCCTCCCCTCGCATTCTCATGGCCTCGCCATATCTCGGAGATTTCGAAATTACGTCAAGAACGGAAGCCACAAAGGGTGCACGTGTGCACACAAAAGGCAGATTAATCATTGAATGTCGAGTATTTGAATCACGTTTTGTGTAAACTAATTCATGCGTGATCAGCCAGGTATGGCCCCAGCACAATATTAAAACAGGTCGACAGGCAAGCTGACATACGTGCAAAAGATACGTGTGTTAGGAACACATTGAAGTGGTCATGGCTTGAGGAAAAAGACTTGAACGGAGATTTTTTGTCCGACTATATTAGAAACGTCGACAAACCTGGTAAGTCAGTTAA
>NW_017808059.1:0-317 GCF_001891065.2 Hippocampus comes | reverse complement strand
GCACAACCCACGTGTCAAATTTTCCTCATCATGTATAAATTACACCCACCATATTAAACTGCCGTATTTTCTGCACTATAAGGCGCACCTCAAAGAGTCCAATTTTCTCAAAAGCTGACAGTGCGCCTTATAATCTGATGAACCTTATACATGGATCAATATTCTGATTTCTTGATCGTAGTATTTTAAGTGTTCTGTAAATCGCTCTGTTACATCCATATCGGTTGTGAAAGCTCAATATAAGCTGTATTGTATTGTATTACCTTTAGCGTGGCTCCATCTATCTAGTGGATGCATCACGCAACCGCAGCCACTAT
>NW_017808058.1:0-342 GCF_001891065.2 Hippocampus comes | reverse complement strand
GGTACGCCGTACCGAAGTAAATACAGTGGAACAGCGGTTTAAAAAAAAATCGGATGGATTATGTTGGAAAAAAAAGAACTCCACACAGATGTCAACATATAGCATGTAGATAAATATCCATCCATTCATTTTTTGATCCGCTTATCCTCACAAGGGTCGCGCGGCGTGCTGGAGCCTATCTCAGCCGACATCGGGCATTACGCGGGGTACACCCCGAACTGGTTACCAGCCAATCGCAGTGCACACATAAACGAACAACCATTCGCCCTCGCAGTCGCACTATTTGGAGTGCCCAATCAACCTGCCGTGCGTGTTTTTTGGAATGTGGTAGGAAACCGGAGT
>NW_017808057.1:0-363 GCF_001891065.2 Hippocampus comes | reverse complement strand
GCCCCGCCACGAATAACTTTAAAAAGGTTTACAATAGTTTGGATGTGTCACAAAATGGTGGCAAAGAACTACTTTTGTTTGATTGAAGCTCCTCACCTCACTTCGTTGTAGTTCGTTGGCACTACCATGTTACAAGACGGGGCCAAAACAATACTTGATTGATCATAATAACAGTAAATAACACAAAATGGTTTTTTAAAAAAAAAATCTGCAAGTAGCTAGCTAAGAATGAGGTCGCTTTTTTGAAGCAAAACAGTTTCTCTGCGCGATTGGTTCCACTCAAGCCATCGAATTTTTCACAATTTCCGAGATTTTTTTTTTTAAATATTTTTTTTAACCACACATTGAGGACTTCAAGCGTTT
>NW_017808056.1:0-243 GCF_001891065.2 Hippocampus comes | reverse complement strand
TTTATATTGGACTGTTTATTGAGACGCGCATGAGCCACACTTGACAGGCAAACTGAAATTGCGAGGACGACTCTGCATAATGTCAGCGCTGCAAAACCCTCCCATTAACACAAATCGATTTTTTTTTTTATGTTAGCTCCAAGGGGGAAGTTAACTAGTGGCGCTAGCTCAACTTCGCCCGAGGCCGCAGGCCAGAGCAAGACAGGAACAATGTTTATTTTTTGGTTTGTTTTGTTTTTTTTT
>NW_017808055.1:0-542 GCF_001891065.2 Hippocampus comes | reverse complement strand
CAGTAATTCATCACTGCCAAGCTTATTGCACACAAAACAAAATAGAAAGGGGAGAAAAAAAGCTTTTGTCCATTTTCTGAGGCCCATCAAAACCTAAAACCACAATTTCATTCAGTCCATGAGACTGGGACAAAACAAAAAAAAAAAACAAAAATGAAATATTGGATAGTTTTAATACCCATGTTCCAAACACACCCCGCATCTCGCCCCAAGACACCTGAGATCGGCGTATACTCTTCGGTTTAGAAAAGAGACAGGTGGTTGATCCACATGTTAGGGCAGGAGACCAAACTCCCTCCATGTTCTGCCCCCCCTCCCACCAACCCACCCCCGTCTACCCCTGCCTCCTGCCACAATTGGTGTCCATCCCCCAGCATCTGACATCCGATTGTTGCACTTCAAACAATTCACTACGAATATGCAATAATCATAAGTGCCCTTGGTTGTCTGTTGTTGCTATTTGTTTATTTATTTATTTTATTTCAGTTTTATTTAACATATTTATACCAGTGGCGGACCCTCAGGACCAGCAAGGCCTTCTC
>NW_017808054.1:0-301 GCF_001891065.2 Hippocampus comes | reverse complement strand
GGAACCGGTCATCTTTGGTACCTCTTGAAAACAACTTGTGTAAAACACAAGAGATTATAGACGTTTCATATTTTTACAGGTGCTTTTCCCCAGTCCTTTGGCAAACTCACGACCCACAGGTCTCTTACCACATAGGTCCTATTACCCCATCTTGCACTTCCACCCCCGACGCAACAGGAGGCGCTGAAACGCGCGACAAAAAAAGCGGAAGGGCTGCCTACCTTTATTTTCCCCTCTTCGGTATTATGAATGAACGCCCAAAATATTTTTTTCTCTCGGAATAAGTTATCATCTAGCAAAG
>NW_017808053.1:0-304 GCF_001891065.2 Hippocampus comes | reverse complement strand
CAAATTGGATAATTGTGATGTCAGGCAAACAAATGGGTTTTTTTTTCTGTTTAATTGCGATCTCGTGCCATCTTACTTTAAAAGTAAAAAGAAACATATCCCATGTTTTAGACCGCGCTAGCTTGACAGTCAGCGAAAAAAAAAATTGTAACAAGCATCAGATTTTAACACGATTATGTTTTGGTGAAACTTAACTTTTTTCGAAATTCATTTGAACTTTATTCTTCTCATAATTAAACTTAAAAGTACATTTATTTTAATTAACCTCATAGATTTCCAAACACGGATATTCTCTGAATATTTA
>NW_017808052.1:229379-236507 GCF_001891065.2 Hippocampus comes | reverse complement strand
TATATATATATATATATAAAACCTTGTTCAATATTTTCGATGCTCATGGCTCAAGTTAAGACAGCAGGCTAACTCTTGATAGATGGAGACCGTTGCCCGTGTGAAATCTGTTTCATGCCGACCTAACAGGTGACAATACACCATTCATTTCACCAAAACACTTCTGTTGTTGTTGTTGTTGGGATTTAATGTATATTGCCCTCTCCCTCTCTTTGGGATGAACGTTCGGCCAGCCCCCTCGCTGCTCATCTTGAAAACTCGTCTTCAAACTTATTTTTATTCTTTGGCTTTTGGCTCAGCATGAGACTTGATTTTGAGTCGGACTGTTTTTGTGCTTTCCGCTCTCTGTTATGAAGTTACTGTTTGTTGTCGTATGCGTTCTTTTTGCTCCATGTACAGCACGTGGTGTACATGGAGCGGCGGTTGTTTGAAAGGGCTCCAGAAATACACTTGAGTTGAGTTTGAGATAGCACTCCATTTGACACTTTACTGACTGAAATTAGCCGGATATTTCCAGCTCGAAATATCTGCAGTCTACTTTGTCGTCCAGATGGCTTTGCTGAATTGCAGACACGAGGTCGGGTGACTAATAAGTGTCCGGATTCTCAGGGCTTCCAGCCCACACGAATGCAAGAGGAAATTAAATCGCTTTTCCCACAGCAGCATAAATTGTTTTCATTCAGATGTTTATTTGCAAGGGCTCCTCAGATAAAACTCCTTCTTACACATGGGACGGGAAACATCTCCAACTCCTGTTTGCTTCAGAAATATGACAGCTTTCACTGTTGCCACTTCAAGACCTAAACAGGGAAGAGAAAACACGAAGGTACAAGAAGTATTAGTTATCATCCTAATCTTAGAAAAGTACATTGAATTCCTTTACTCCGAGAATATTTTCCATCAGAGGTCAGTTTGAAATACAAAGGCGGAGTTGACTTTGTGGCTCCTGTTACGCAACTGGAACGACACCGACCTCCATGATCTTGCATTTAGCAGACACGCAGTCTGGAGCTTCAACGCTACTTGCGAAGCTCGGCATGTTCACACCAGAGATGTGCGCCGGGGACCACCCCAAGTGGGGATTCTTAGCCCAGCGCGCACCAGGTCCGGTTCCTTGTTTTCTGCCGTCAAAGACGCCAAACGGCTCAGAGCTCAACATTTCCCTCTCTTGTTTGACATCGTGCCATCATCCGCACTGCTTGAAAAAAGTTACAAGCCTGCTTTGATGAAGTCAGGACCAGAAAGGACAGACATCGGTCCTTAAACGATAAGAGTAAAAGCGCTCGGAAAATGTCACACTCAAAGATGCAACTTTGTTCGTGTCAGCCACTGCCCCAGACACAAATAGCGTCGGCGGTTCCGTCTGAGCTGAGCCGAGTAAAAACACTGCAGTCAACATCTTCAAGAAATTCTTTCAAGTTCAATCATATGCGCGGCGCAGAAGAGAATAACAACAATTTAACAGTCCAAGCATGGGAAAGTTCCAAATGTGGGTCCCAAGTGTAAAGAGAATATTGGGACATGGAGAAAACCAAAGTTCGTCTGAGGTCACATCCTCTGCCTTCGCACAATCAAACTTGTCGATTTCATTTTTATTGTGTGCATTTTTAAAGAAACGGCATTTTCACAGGACATGAACATGGATTGCAATTGGCATAAACAGGTCTGCCCTGTCTCGACTCAAGTGTATTTCTCGAGCACTTGAAAACAACCTGCGCTGGATACAGAGTGCTGTACATGGAGCAAAAAAGAATTCATACAACAACAAACAAATCATGAATTAATACCAAAGACAGTCGGAAGCACAAAAACAGTCCAACTAAAAATCAACTCTCATGCTGAGTCAAAAGCCAAATCATGAAAATTTTGTTTGAAAGATGGGCAGCGAGGGGGCCTGCCGAACGTTCATTCTAAAGAGAGGGAGCGGCAAAAGAAAAGCTCCCTCTTATGAGTACCAGTCAAGAGGTGAGCGGCAGCATTCTGGACCAACTGGAGACGCTTCATGGAGGATTAGCTGACTCCAAAGTCAAGTGTGTTCCAGTTTCTTTGAGAACAGCCACAATAGGAGGCACACCGACCGACCAAAGCGAGAGGTGATGAAGGCATGAAGGACTGTTTCAAAGTGCCCTTGAGAAAGCAAAGGCTTGACTATCGCCACCTGCCAAAGATGAAAGAAGCCGGATTTGACAACGGCACCAATTTGCCGCTCCAATTTCAAATCACTGTTCAGTTTCGGACCCAAGTTGGAGACTGCTGGTTTAAGACAAGGAGCCAGGAGGGTCCAAGTTCACAGGATGGGATGTACAAGGGTCACTGGGACCAAACACCATCACTTCTGTTTTAGATATCAAGTGAAATTAGTTTCAATTTGCAGTTTGCTTACATAAAGCTGATGTCCCACGCCCAAAAAGTTCCACTGACATTTCAGACAGACAGACAGACTAATCCCATGGTCTTGTAGTTTAGGGTTGACATTCTGGTGCGTTTTAATGCGAGGATCCAAAAATTAAAAGTTCAAAGCATCGAAATAATCAACAGGGCACACTGGCATGACTGCGGCTTTTCTGTCTTTTGATCTCTTTGGACTTTGGCCTCAGAATCTCACGAGCGTCATGCTTCGTGCTCTCTTGGTAAAACATGAGACAAATGCCTCGTGGAATGTCTCATCCGACGTCATCATTTGTGAGAAATGTATTCACGGCATTCTGTAAGGATGTCATGTGGACAGTGGTCATCAACCTTCCACCTCCACATAGGCCAAAACTCCACTTTGGGCTTTTTGACAAAAATGTAGAGCATAGAAAAACAAAAAATGAAAAACACCCAAATTAAATCGAACGTGAGAGTTACAATTACTGTATACCGCCCGCCCACCTCCCACCCCCCAACAAAATGACTGAAGTGTCCATTATGTGTCTTGTGGCATAATACATTTAGCTATATTTCAGCCCGAGGATATATGTTTATGAGTAAATTGAGAAGAGATCATTCCCACGTCGACCTGGATGAAGAAGAACCGGAAATTTAGTTCAAAAACATCGACTGCTGCCCACAAATATCACGCTGATCTCTGGATTGCATTAAACATGATCACGATTCTACCAAATATACCGAGAAGAAGAAAAAAAGATGAAATCAATTGGGAATGAAACATATGGACAATACTTTGGGTTACGCTGAAGAGGACTTTCGCCACGGTCACTCAATAGTAGTGCAACATCACATCTTGACCACCAGAGGGTGCAAGAACATAACAAAAGCACAAGACTGTCTCCATTTACAGGAGACAAACATTTATGGGAAACGCACCCGACATTTATTTGATTTAAAAAAAAAAAAAAAACATAAATCATGACTTTTGAGGCAAGCTTTACATCATTTTTTTTTGTGCTGCTCTCCAATGAATGTCGCCGTGGGCCCAATAATCCAGAGAATCGAGACGGTGAAAAAGAGTTTAATGCTGTGTCTCCACAAATCGATACTTCATTGTTTTCAGTCTTTGCTCATCTTTTGAGCTCTTGTCTTCACACTATTTATTTGAAAACGTGTATATGTGTGTGTGTGTGTGTGGGGGGGGGGGTGTTTAGGTAAGTGTGAAATCAAATGTCCTGCGACGTTTCCACCAAATGCCAAACTTGGTTGTCATGTCCATTTGCTGCTTTTTACTGCCCCCTGACGTTCATACAGAAAACAGGAGCATCATGAACTATTTCCCTGAAAGACAAGTCATCCGAAGCGAATCTGAGGTGTCTCGATGATATGGAGTGTTTGTCGAGTGCAAGATTAAAAAAAAAAAAACAAAAAAAAAAACATAACAAAACAAAACAAAAACAACAACAACAACAAAAAAGGTCACCGGTAAAAGCTACAATTCTGAAAAAGGCCATTGGACTGCGCTTCTGGACGGACGTACACCAAAACACGAAAACCTCAGGGACATTCTCGATCACTGTAGTTTGTTTTAGTTCAACCATTGTAGTTCACCACTCAGCAAGGGCCTCAGATGAGATTCAAACCTGGGACACCTCAGCTGTAAGACAGACACGCTTAACCATTTGCCCACCATGCTGCCTGATGCGACACAATTCATCAGTGGCAACTATTTCCCCAAACAATTGTTTTTCTGCTCCCAAGCCATTTGAGGCGTGTTCCGATTCCTGGGAGCGCACAGCCAGCCAGGTGCAATTTTGCTCCAAGCGGGTTCACCGATAGCTGCCTTTCCTTCCCTCTGTACGCCTTTATCGAGGCTGAGATGCTCTTGAGCAAGGCATGTTACGCCAGCTGCCTAAGGCAAGACTGATCACAGACGCAGGTGAAGGGCCAAAGAAGGCAATCCAAAGTCATCTCCGGGAATGAAACCTCCTTGCCATACTGCCATGAAGACAAAATGCCGGCGTGGAAATCGTACGCACGAGTGTAGCAGCTTTCGAAGTGTTTCATTATGCAACGGGCCGGTGAGCCAGCTGTTCCTGCCCAACACAGCCTCCCATGGCATGACATCTGAATACACAAAATAAGACATTCAGCCCCCCGTGCAGATTTGGATCAAATAAATCACGTGGCGCAACAATGTCAAACGCAACAACAAATTGGATAACCAACATTTGCCCAGCTTTGAATTTTAAGTTGTTGGTTGGACCTTTTTTTTTTTTTTTTTTTGCAATTTATGACCTGTAGTTGATGACAAGTGCAAACAGTTGCTCCGCTCCTAATAAAGTTTTACAGCTCGCTCTGTTACGTTCATGCTGTCACTTTTCTCGCGGTCCCTCCTGTTTGCTGAAGTAATTCCTATTCACACGGTTTCCAAGGTGCAGCAACTAAACACAACGTATGATGCTGGCTACCATGGAATGAGAACATACGCACACGTATTAATAGCATCACATTATGCACTTAGATGGGACACGGTCTCAGGTGAGACTTACTGTACATACTGTGTTGGATCTTATTTATAGACCCGTCACTGTTGATGGATGTTTGAACCTTGTCAGCTGGAGGAGCGGAGGAATCAAAAACGACACAACAGTTGTTTCTCAGCGCAACTCAACTGCATTTGGGGAGCGCTTGAAAACGACCACCGCTGAATCCAAAGTGCTGTGCATGGAGCCAAAACAATTCTTACGACAACAAACAGTAAAGTCATAACAAAGAGAGTAGAAAGCACAAAAACCGTCACAAAACAAATGACAGGATGTTCAAAAGAACTCCAAAATGTTTCGGGAGCCAGTGAAGGGATGCCAGAGTAGGAGTGATGCGCTCCCTCTTACGAGTACCAGTCAAGAGGCGAGTGGCAGCATTGCGGACCAACTGGAGACGCTTGATGGAGGATTAGCTGACTCCAAAGTCAAGTGCACTCCAGTTTGTGTGAGAACAGCCACAATATTAGGCACATTTTCACACCAAATGAATGTATTAGCATTTTGTTTCACTGATAGTGCTTATTAAGACACAGGTAAAAAAATTAAAATAGACTCTCTAAAGTATGCCTTTGTTTGAGGAAACATTATCATCCATCCGTTTTCTATAGGGCATATCCTCATTGGGATTGTGGGTGGAGCCTATCCCAGCTGACTTTGGGGCAGTGTATAGTCACAGGGCACCTATATGTCGTGCCCCTGACTCACGCGGCTCTTCTTGGTCGGAATTGTGCGGGTGGAGCATGGACGATGACAACAGAATTGAGCATGTCAACTTTATTTGCTGCTGTGTAAAAATACAACCTTCATATCTCAATATATTATATTGCACATGATTATAGCCTTTCTTTTGTAAAAACACACAAAATACAGCCACATAAATACAAAAATCTACAAAAAAATGATTTCGTCACAAACAGTGCTGGACTTTGACATAGACGTTACAAACACGTTTGCCTCGACACCGACACCAGTTATATTTTATCCTTTTCAGTAGAGGCAAACTTAAAAAAGTGCGATTCCATTTCTCACAAGCTTCCGCGGTGGCCCCTTTTTTGTTTTTGTGACTTTCCGAACCACCTTTCTTGACCACCGGACCGCTTTTCATTGAAACTCCAGTTGGGGGGGGGACAGGAATCCCACGTTTTCTTTCTTTTCAAGCTTTCAGAGTGCGAGGTCTTTCATGAGAGGACACGCCTTTGACCGTCAGCACGGCTTCCTTTCACGCCTTCTTCCCCAGCCGGGGCTCTTTTGGCGGCTTGCCGCTTGGCTTGGCTTCACTGACGAGATCCCTGAAGGCCGGTGAGCGCAGGAAGCGCGGGTAGCAGTCTTTGGCCATGAGCATGTAGATCTTGTGCTGCGCCTGGTCGAAGCAGCACGGTGACGGCGAGTGCATGTTGGCTTTGGTGATGTCGCGGGTTTCATGGTCAATGTTAATCTGCAAAAAGGGACCAAGAGACAAAAGGTCAAATTGCGTCCGCGAGTGATAGCTCACCAAAGATTTCAGAATGGTGTTTGGTCCAAGTGGCCCTGCTACAGCCCATCCTCCGGACTTGGGACCCTCCTGGTTCCTGATCTTAACCCAACAGTCTCAAACTTGGGTCCTAAACTGGACAGTGATTTGAAATAGGACCAACATACTGGTGCCATTGTCAAATCCAGTCAAGCCTCTCCTTTCTCAAGAGCACTTTGAAACTGTCTTTCATGCCCTTGTCACATTTCGGTTAAATGACTGGAACGCACTTGACTTTGGAGTCAGCTGATCCTCCATCAAGCATCTCCAGTTGGTCCAGAATGCTGCCGCTTGCCTCTTGACTGGTACTCGTAAGAGGGAGCACATCACTCCTGTTCTGGAATCCCTTCACTGGCTACATTTTAGAGTTCTTTTGAAGATCCTGTTATTTGTTTTCAAATCTTGAAATGACCTCGCGCCACCTGACCTCTCGGAGGTCCTTGGATGCCTCAGGTCTGCGGACATCTTTCAACCCGTCATTTTTTTTCTGTGGCTTTTCGACTCAGCATGAGACTTGATTTTGAGTTGGACTGTTTTTGTGCTTTCTACTCTATTTGTTATTCTCGGAGGTCCTTGGATGCCTCAGGTCTGCGGACATCTTTTAAATGCGTCATTTTTTTTTTCTGTGGCTTTTCCACTCAGCATGAGACGTCATTTTTAGTTGGACTGTTTTTGTGCTTTCTACTCTCTATGTTATTA
>NW_017808052.1:225472-228680 GCF_001891065.2 Hippocampus comes | reverse complement strand
AAAACAGGCAGTTTCCAGTGGCTGCTTTGTCATCCATCCATTTTCATGAAGCTCTGTGTACCTTTCCAAGCAGCACGTCGGCATCGATGCTCGTCCTTTACACATACTGGCAGGCTAGACGGTGGGCGGTTTGAGTCTCGCCGCTGTCGGGTGGCGGGGTTGAAATAATATCCTCAGTAGGAAGTCAGATTGTCTGTGTGGCCGACGACAGCCGAGAGAGGAGCTCTTTATACTATTTGCCCTCCGCCGGGCTCCGATGTGTCATCAGAGCTCACAGCCAATCGGAGCAGGCGAATGGGCGAGACTCACGATGAAGTCACGTAAAAAGGGTGGGGGGGGGGGGGCGACAGGCTTGGAAATTTCTATCAAATGATTCAAGAAAGAAATCAAAGCTGGTGCTCATCAACATTTTTGTTCTTCCGCCTCCCTCCCGGTACAAAACAAGCAGCTTTAAAACACTGAAAGAAACACAGCCAGCAATTTGGTCTCCAAGGGAGGAGGAGGGGGGGGGGGTCGTTTACACAACGTGCAGACATTAAATGCGCATTTCGATGACTTTAAGCATTTGGCTCTCGTTTCCTAATGTGCTGGTTCCGAAACCAGCGTGACTTTCAAAAATCCGGGAGGCTTGTACCGATCAAGGCATCCGATTCGTTTCGCCTTATCAGAGAGGCCTGCGCCCAACAGAGGTTTGCCTGTGTGCTTGTTGTGCGGTCGCCTCAAGACGATTTTTACATGCATGACTCGAGCAATGGGGCGAATTCAAAGGAAATGAACATTTTCATTTTCCAAGAACAAAAATACAGAATTCGTGTCATCCATCCATCCCTCCATTTTCGAATCCGCTTCCCCCCGGGAGGCTCTCCCGAGCCTCTCCCAGCCGTCTTCGCGCAGTAGGCGGGGTACACCCGCAACTGGTCGCCGGCCCATCGCAGGGCACACGCAGACCAACAACCAACTGTGCCCACACTCACACTGAGGGACCATTTCGAGTGTTCCATTAACCTGCCGCGCATGTTTTTGGGAGGAAAGCGGAGTACCCGGAGAAAAGCCACCCGGGCACGGGGAGAACATGCAAACTCCTCACAGGAGCCAGAATTGAATCCCGCACTAGATTATTCGATGGCAAAAAGTACGACATGGACAGACGTTATTTTCTTTCTGTTTGGTTGTATGCCGTGGAATTTTGCAAATGTAAAATAAGTGCCTTGGCTCAATCAAGTTTGGGACTCACTGAAACAGCCCGTCGAAAGCAAGTGCGCGCGACGTGATACCAAAGCATTTAGCCAGCATGTGTTGTACCAAGATAGCATATGGTGAATTAGATTGCAGTGGATGCCCCCCCCCCCCCTTCCCGACGAGAACACAACGTTAAAACCCAATCGCTCCAGAATCTTGGTCCTATAGCGAAGATGTAACAGCTCCATTTGTTGCCAGGCGATTAAAGAAGAGTTGCCTTGGGGAACCCAGCCGCCCACTCGTGCACTCATTCGGTGATGTCAGCACACCTTTTGTACTGACGATAATGGGAGAAAGCGCAACCGGAAGAGAAGCGTGGCTTTTGAAAAAATATAAAATAAAAAAAAAAAAACAAGAAGCAGCGCATTTATTTGACAATGTTGCCGCGGCTTCTTTGTGTGCCGCAGGTTCGCTGTCCTTGAAGTTGGCTGATGCAAACGACGCGCACAAGCGTGGCAACACATCTCATCACTGCACGGATTGGTGACTCAAACTCGGGGGGGGTCTTTGAATTTTTTCGTGGGAGGGCCGCGTACGGAAAAAAAATGGTCGGATGAAAGGACCACAATTTGTCAACTTTTTCGAACGTGCGAAAGTCAGTCAAGAAGGCAATTTGAGATTGTTTGCATTCATCCGCTTTCCGTTCAAGGTGTTGAGGCGAATAGTCGAGGCGTGTTCGGAATTTTTGGGGTGACCGACGGCCCTCGATCGCACGGAAGTAGATCCAGCTGTGCACATATTCACAACCTGCCGAATTTCCACATTCAGAATGCAAAACACTCGAGTGTTTTGAAGACAAACGCCGTTATTCTTTGAATCATAAATGGTTTCTTTACACATTCGGCAAGAGAGAAACGTTCTACAGTAGGGAAGCAAATGTGTTTGCAGTCGTGGCACCTATTTTTCGGATACCCTCCCTTCTCACTCTGCCCACCTTCAGCGTTTTTTGACGAACCTTACGGCCCGTGTCAAAGGTCGTCTTTCCCTGGCTGTATTTTGTTGCTCCACATCCTGACACAGGTGCACCGCTGGCTTGCGTTCACACTTGTCCCGAGCCCATCCTGCACAATTTTGTTGAGTTCACGTAAACGGTCAACACTCAACAAACCAAAGACGCAACGTTAAAACAGCAGCCGAAAGCACGGGGACACGACCCGAGCTGGGTGAAGAACCCTCGTCCCCCCCCCCCCCCCAAGATTGTGCACTGCGAGCCCCCCCCCCCCCCCCCCCCCCCCCCCCTAGTCAAACTCCATCTGCGTACCGAAACCTTGCTTTACCCCACCTGGGCTTTTGACAGAATCTCTTAACCCAATGCAACCTGAAATCGCCTCCCCTTATCGCCCGCTGACGTCCGTGCCAGTGAAAAGCTGTTCTTTCGGGCTCCGTTAGAATGGAGGGGGGGTGGGGGGGGGGGTGGATCTCATCCGAAGCTCAGCATGCTTGTTTTCTAATCCCTTCAAAAGCAAAGACGGGGATGGATGCGCGGAGATGAGCGCTTCCTTAAAATATTCTTTTGCGTGACCTAAACGCATTTGTGGCAAGCGCGCTTCCACCAGTGGAAAACTCCCAAAGAAAAGATGAGCGGCAAGAAGAGATAATAAGGACGCATTTATCAAGTCAATGGACGATACCTGATATGAACCTTCTTCTCATTCCACTGGGAGGCTTTTAGTGGCGCTGACAAAGTAGGTCGGGAAACTCATCTACGGTCAGTGGACTTGTATTCTGATCTACTTCTAGCAAACAGCTAACCGACGGTAAGACAGAACCACGGTCGTTCGTTGGAACCATTTCCCAAAAAATGGCCGCCGACTCCGATGTATAACGCAGGAGGAACATTTTGCATGTGTAAGAACGTGAACATGTAAGACAGTACCGACATATCCACGACAAATACGTAAATCACCTTCAGTCAGCAAACGTTAGCGGCCAGAGGCAACTGCCGGTGCCGCCGCTGCAGACGAACGTC